>NW_006789032.1:2019664-2022978 GCF_000442215.2 Lipotes vexillifer | reverse complement strand
TCCTGCTGAGCTTGGTGGTGGGGATTAATCTCTGGGCTTTTAATTCTCTCCGACTGGCAGGCAGGTGCCCAGATGGGTCCCTCACGAGGTCCCCAAATCCGCGAGAGAGGAAGACGGGTGTCTCCGAGAGCATCCCAGCGGGCGGGCTCAGACGGGCATTCCCCCGCACAGGCGGGAGTTCTGAGCCCAGCGGGTAATCCCCTCCTTCCCCGGGAAGAGGGAAGGGGCCCCTTTGGCAAAAGGACGTGGGGGCTCTGCTTCTCCGGGCCCCCAGGGTCCGAGTTAGGTCCGAGCCCTCGTCCGGGCGTCCTCCCAGATCCGACCGCCCGGCTCTGCCGGCCGCGGAGCCTGCTACCAGTGGTGCGTGCCGTCGTGCCTGCCCGCTGACGGACGTGCCCGCCCTGCACATCAGGAGGGCAGCCAGCAGCCACGAGGAGGCGGTAATTCTGACTGCCTGGGATACACTCTTGGTCTTTCCTCACGGCTCCTCTTAGACTCTCGGGGGCAGGCCTTCCTTGGATCAGGAACCTGGATCTTTACTCCCATCCTTTACGGACTTCCTGGCTGGACCACAAGCCTGCGAGGCCTCAGGGATGTCCGCCAGTGCAGGCTTGCTGCGTGGAGAGCGACCCGGCCTAGACCAGCTCCACTTGGACGGGGTCGCAGCTGTCGCCCTTGCGGCTGTCTCGCCCGGATGTAGCGCAACACCGGCCCCACGGCAGGGGCTCGGGGTGTGTGTGCTACGTGAGCCTTTTTAAAGCTGGGGTTCATTATCTCATAGGGAACCAATGCCTTCCTCGGAGTGAATGTCAGCTCTCATCTTCTGTAAAACAGTTTCAAGGGGTGAATTAGTTTCCTAGAGCTGCCGTGACAACGTTCCACCGACGGGCAGCTTATGCAACAGAATGCGTCTCACAGGCTTCGGAGGCAGGCGTCTGAAATCAGGGCGTCCACAGGGTTGGTTCCTTCTGAGGCTGGAGGGCGGATCTGCTCCAGGCCACTCTCCTTGGTGTGCAGACGGCCGTCTTCTCCCTGAGACTCTTCACTCATCTTCCCTCTGTGCACACCCATCTGTGCCCAAATCCTCCCTTTTTGTACGGACACCAGTCATTTTAAGTTAGGGGCCCACCTTACTGCACTGTGACCTCATCTCAAATAATTACATTTGCAGAGACCCAATTCCAAATAAGGTCACCTTCTGAGGTGCTAGGGGCTGGACTCCAATGTATGAATTTGGGGGGACACAATTCAGCCCATGAAAAGGGGTTTCGGCTGGGTCCTCCCTGGGGTGTCCCAGCACTGACCAGCTGCTGGGCTGTAGTTCCACCAGTTCAGCCTGGAAACTGGAGAGCTGCTGGGCATTGCAGTGACCTCCAAGGGATGTGACCAGAGGACCCCCCTAGGCCACGAGAGTGCAGACCAGTCCCGAAGTCATTGAGGTCCCGGGGAGAGTCACGTGGGTGGTGAGCTCCATTCCGATTATGGGAAGTTGGACAAAAACAGACACCAAACGGGGGGGTCACACAGGCCGGGTCTTCAGCACACAGATCTGGGGTCAGGCCAGTGGTTGGCGAGACATTTCCAGATTTGGAAAATCCAGGTAAACCCGGAACAGGGTCTTCCTCAGTCAGAAGAAGACGGCCTTCCTTCTCATGCTGGGAGCTTGGTGCTATCACGAAGGAAGGGGAGTTGCTCAGGCAAAACAGAAGTTCATTCAACTCAGCTACGCCTTGTTTCCTTGTTCAAACAGCGGTGGGCCAGTGGCCTGAGGCAGAGCCAGCCTCCAGGAGGTCTGGAGACACCCTCTCTTCACTGGACAGAGGCAAATTCTGCTGGACAGAAGCCAGATGACGGGAAGGAAGCATCCTTTTATTTCGTTGTCACTTCCACCGTCCCCTCGGCTCTGGCCATCGCTGAGCTGAGAGTTGGTCCAGGAACAGGGGATGATGCTCTGTTCCTCCCCCATGGAGCCCAGTCAGCCTTCCTGTAGGACAGTTTCTGAGAAATGGATTTTATCGAGAACCAATGAAAGATGGCAGAGTAAGAGTGGCTTGTGATTACCCGCTTTGTGATCCTTGTGGAATCGGGCGGCCTGTGCGGGAGCTGAACTTGGGTGAGCGAGGCAGGAACCATCCCAGTGGATCCCTCTGCCCTCCAGAACATTCCACACCAAACCCCACAGAACCTTGATTTGTGAAAGGAAAGCAGGGGCCATCCTCCCAGAGCAGCCAACGTGGCCAATTCAGGTGCGAGTATTTGTACACTTCATGGGTTGTGAGTCCTCACACCTGTTTCAGTGATGCCGTAACTGTTCCGCCACCTTGATTCAGTTACAGCCGCGCAAAACGGCCGCTGTGGTTAAACACATTTTTATTTATCTGAATGTGCATCTTAAAACCATGAAGACTGTGCCTGAGCCGCAGTGTCCCGAGTGCTCCACAAAGCCGGGGACAGGCAGTGTGGCCTGGAGAAGGCCCAGGGCATGTGTGCCCACCTGCCTTAGCGTGGTGTCTTTTCCAAAGCGCTTTGAAGGATTTTGCAACTAACCTGCTGTTCCATTTGATGGAAATTTGGAGTTCTTGATCTACATTTGTCACTTTCCTCCAAAGCGATAGGGCCTGGTTTTTCCCGACGACCTGTTCATTACACGAGGAGGTCCCCTAGGTGTGCGCCAGACGGGAGAGCACGTGCGTGCGTGTGCCGTGTAGAGGGCATTCAGTGTCTTCCTCTGCAAACCTCTGTGCCATACGCTGGGGGAGAGCAGTGATCACAGGAGACATCACCCCCTCTTGCCAAATGTACGGGCAGGCGGAGCAGAGGGCTCACAGCACTACCAGGACCATTGGACGCTGCATATGCCTCAAGGACCAGGCTGACCATCGGACGTGGTCCCGTCTTCTCCCTCCTCATTGTGTCATGGAGCCCCTGCTTCATGCCGGGGATGGTCTACGTGCAGGAGCCCTGACATCATGGCGCTTCCTTCCTAGTTTGAGGAGACAGGTGAAAAACACACATACACAGGCAAAATGGAAGGTGGCAGTAAGTGTTACAGGGAAAGCGGGCCTGGACGTGGGTGATGTCTGAACATGGATGAAGGTGTCCTCGGAGTGCAGTTCCATAGAGGAGCCGAGAGGGCAGCGTGGCTGGGAATGGGCATGGGGTGTGACCTCGCATTTGCAGAGTATTTAACCCAATCTTGAAAAGATGCCATTTGTGTCGGTGCCCACGAATCAGTGGGAGAAAGAGGAATAAGGTTAGGGCAGGAGAACCTGAGTCTCTAAATCCTCCCCTTGTGTCCCCTCCCCACCCCCACC
>NW_006789032.1:2012371-2015889 GCF_000442215.2 Lipotes vexillifer | reverse complement strand
ACCTCCCTGCAGATGCAGCCATCTGGTCTACCACACAGGACTCAGTGGCCCCTCTGGACCCTGGACTGGGACATTCCCATCAGACCCTGTACCCTGGTTGGCCTCCCTCCCCTAATCTTTTCCTTTTTGTTTTGATTTTAAGCACATCGGATTGGATGTGGATTTAAACAATATTTACTCAGAGCTGCTCTACCTTGTGTTTTGCCGTTAAAAATATTAATTGTGACCTTTCAGAACTCCCAATTAAACTCTTCCAATAAAATGAAAAGGTTGAACAAGCGTAGGGGGGGGCGGGAGTAGGGGCGGGAGTGGGGGCGGGGGTGGGGGCGGGGCAGATCTGTGCAGTGGGGATGCCGTATGCAGAGTCCTTGCCCCTGGAGTGACCAGACAGGTGGCCACGCCCCTGAGGTCTGGGAAACCTGGTCTCTGTCCCGAGTGTGGAGAAAGGCTGAGTCCAGAGACCCGTCCTCCTGACCTCCTCCAAGGCCAGGCTGTGAGCCCGTCAGAAGCAGCAGAAAGAACCAGCTGGAGATCAGGAGTCAGTGACTGAAATTAATCTGCCAAGGTCATTGGCGTCCTGGCCATTTCACATGTGGACCGGGGCCTCTGGTTCTCCCTGTGTGGCCACCAAGTGCCCAGTCTCCACAGTTGCTGGGAGGGATATGAACGCTACCGGATCCCAGCCTCCTGTCCAGCAGGGATACTGGCAGGAGCTGCTCCCTCCCTCCAAGGGGTTCAGGACCAGCTTTCTCGGTGGAGAAAGAATGCTGATGCTAATTCAGGTAGCTTGGAAGGGAAGAGGCTCGCTGGGCCAGCAATAGGGGCTGCCTTTGTTAGGTGGGGTGTGCTCTGGAGTGACTCTCCGCCTCGCTTCCTGAGCAGCGCCTGCTCTTCTCGACGCCCAGCCTAGTCCTAAGAGAGGACAGCAGCCTGCTTCTGAGCACGACCAGTCAGAGGCTCAGCCGTGGGTTCTTGGAATCCAGCAGCTTCAGGGTCAAGGCAGATGAGGTCAACCGGGAAGGCAGGCAGCAGGGGCAGTGGGACAGGACGGAAGGGAGGGGGACCTCTAGGTGGGTGGGCTCACGTCCCACCTCCAGCTGGTGGCTGCCGCAGAGAGGCCTGGGTGTCACCAGATCTTTGGAATTTCCCAGAAAAGCTGAAAATCTGGATTTTTTTTTAAATGTGAAATTTGCCAGTACCGAATCTCTACAGCCTAGACCGGGCTTTCCCAGTCTCAGTACTGTTTTCACTATGAGCCAGCTGATTGTCGTGAGGCCGTCCTGTGCCTTGAAGGATGCTTAGCTGCATCCCTGGCCCCCACCCACTGGATGCCAATAACACACTCCCCAAGCTGTGACTACCCCCCAAGATGTCTCCAGGCGCCGCCAGTGACCCCTGGGGGCCAAAATCACCCCCAGTAAGAACCAGGGATTTAGATTGTGAATCTTCCTTTTGTGAATTCTGGAATAGACCAGCCCCAAAGACCATATATGAGTTAATAGGCAGCTGGGCCCAGAAATGCACAGGGGGCTCAGAGGCTCCCCTAGTGCCCAGGTGTCCCCAGCCAGTCACCGCCCCCCTGCCAGCCCCGTCCCCTCTGCCTGGTGACGCCTCAAGCCCAGAACATCCCTCTCCTGCTCAGCACCACACGGGCCTCATACCTAAGGTGGCTATAGCTGCAGGCAAACCCACCACGAGCTCTGGGATGTTGCTTCACATGCGGAGCCGCTTGATCCCACATTCTCCCCAGGCTCCCTTCGGATCCTCAGGTGGGGCTGCACTTACGGATCCCGTGACATGAAGAGAATACAGTTCAGCCGCCCGGGGAGGCCGTGCCCCTTCCAGCCAGAGAGGGGCGTGGCAGGTAGCAGCCAGTCTGTGGGACCAGGCTTACCCCACACCGGAGTGAATGGTCAGCCCTTCAGCTGTGGCTTGCGCGTTTTGTTTTATGTGTGCAATATCGTCCTGCTCCCGGGCTGACCTCACCAAGCAGCAGGGCCGCAGCGCTCAGAGGACCGTCCCCAGCAGCATCTCCATCAGTCTCGGAGCCCGTGGCTGACAGCCGTTCATGGAAGCAGCAGCTGTGTCCTCTCCTGCAACTTCAAAGGGACCTTCCATCAGGAGACCCACTCGCATGGGGCCGGCTCTGACCCTTACAGGGCATAAATAACAGGCGGATTAATGGTGGTGTTGCCTGGCAGTTCAGCCCACCCGGGCTTGTGAGGCAGCATCTGGCCGTCTCCAACATCAGACACTTCGGCAAAGTTTTAAATTAGGCAGAAGCCTGCAGAGTAGCCAAAAGGCTCCATTTGCAAGGGGGCTGCTGGGCTCTTCTGCACACATTTGTGTCAGCAATGAAAAACTGCATCACTAACGGCCAAATCAAATACCCTAGTTGTGTCAAGATTCCCCAGATGTGTTGTGCAGAGCTCAGAGCCCCTTGTAGATTCCATGTTGCTTCCTCCCCTTAAAGACGCCTGGAGATTTCTCCGTCACGGAGCCCTGGCCCAGCTGAGTCCCTCTCTTCCCCTCCGTGCAGAGAGCAAGTCCTCGCACCCGCCGTGCTTGCACCCCCGGGGTGAAGGGAGCAGGCCACCAGGCTGCTGCTCGTCTCTGGAAAACCTCAGGTGAACTGCGCCCCCAGCTCCGCAGTGGGGGTCCCAGGACCCTATCTCAGAGCTGGGCGGCATCACTCCAGCCTTTAGATTTCTTGCTGATCGGAGGAGGCCCAGGAGGGACAAGGGGGCGACCCAGGCACCACCCGTGAAGCTCTGACAATTGGCGAAAAGCTACAGTCGGCCTCATTTGCAGGAGACCCACATCTCTCAAGAGTAATGCGTGTGGGTGGTTTTCATATATTCAATACCATGAGGGAGAAAAAGGCATGTGAAAAAGGATGGTTTCTCGGGATCAGAGAAAGTTTAGCCTCAGTGTGGGCTCCAGGGGAGGAAGGACAGACGGAGAGACTGGCCCAACTAGGAGGTGGGTTTCCAAAGCCAAGGACACAGATGGTTGGGTCTGCGGGAAGAGACGTGAGCCGAGCGGCGGAGCCCATTTTCTCTCCAGTTGCACATGAAACGCACTCACTCCCTCACATTTAGAAAACTCAGGGCTGACTCCTCTTCCGTGTGATCGCAGGTCAGATAAACAGTGAACTTCAGCAGAACAGGGTCAGTGAGATGTTAATGGTGAGGCTCAGCCCCCAAGCACACCATTTGGCCCTCAGCTCTGGACTTCCCGTTGAACTGCGCCACCCAGTGCGGACTTGGCATCATAAAGGGAACCCGAGCCTTTTATAAAGACGTAGGACATCTGAACCCAGGTCAGCTGGCCACCACAGAGCTTTTTTTTTTGTTTTTTTTTTTATTGGAGTATAATTGCTTTACAGTGGCCTGTTAGTTTCTGCTTTATAACAAAGTGAATCAGCTATACATATACATATGTTTCCATAGCTCTTCCCTCTTGCGGCTCCCTCCCTCCCACCCTCCCTATCCCACCCCTCCAGGCGCACAAAGCAC
>NW_006789032.1:2000798-2012361 GCF_000442215.2 Lipotes vexillifer | reverse complement strand
GAGCTGATCTCCCTGTGCTATGCGGCTGCTTCCCACTAGCTGTCTACCTTACGTTTGGTAGTGTATGTATGTCCGTGCCACTCTCTCGCTTTGTCATAGCTTACACTTCCCCCTCCCCATATCCTCAAGTCCATGCTCTAGTAGGTCTGTGTCTTTATTCCTGTCTTACCGCTAGGTTCTTCATGACATTTTTTTTTTCTTAAATTTACACCACAGAGCTTTGATGGTCACGCTCCACATGCCCCCCGCCCCCGCCAACACCCTACTCGTGCTGGGTGAATGTGTGATGCAGGAATGTGTAAAGTGATGTAAAAACAAGTCAGAAAAGTGCAGCTTGGTGTCCTCGCCTGGCCTGCGTAGAGCACACAGCATCCTGTCCTGGCGGGCAGTGAAAAGGGCGCCCCATAAAGGGGGAATGAAACGAGGAGCAGTGAGCACCCTTCGTGTGCTCCTTCTGGGGACGCGCAGCGCTCGGAGGGATTAGGACCCTGAGCTTCAAAGCAGGCAGAGCCGGGATTGAGGTCCAGCTGCAGGGCCCGCAGGGCTGGGGGCTTTGCAGAAGGAGCCCACCTCTCCGAGCCTCCGGATCTTCACCCGGAGAAGGGATAGAGCTCCTGGGAGGCTATCGGGAGCTGGCACTGCAGCATCTGCGCCGGGGCCAAGAATCTGGCTGCCGCAGGCCCAGGTGGAGGGTCACACGCTCCCTCAGAAGCACCGAACTCAGCCGTCATGGCCCGTGGAGAGAAAGCCAGGCCTGTGCGCATTTCATCTCGAGGAGACAGAGTCAGGGAATCCAGAATCAGGGCCACACG
This sequence comes from Lipotes vexillifer, assembly GCF_000442215.2. Classification (NCBI taxonomy): domain Eukaryota; kingdom Metazoa; phylum Chordata; class Mammalia; order Artiodactyla; family Lipotidae; genus Lipotes; species Lipotes vexillifer. Next base: position 2,011,549 of record NW_006789032.1, on the reverse strand, counting down.
GCAGCGTCTGTGGAGCCCTTTTCACAACCGTGCCGGCCTGCAGCCTGTCCAGGCTCGGAGGGGGAGGTCAGCTCAGGGGACTCGCTCTCCGGGGGCCCGGGACGGCTCGGTGAGGCCGGCAGCCCAGGTCGAGCCCCCGTCCTTGGTGTCCAGCTCTGCTGGCCGCATGCAGTGGACGTCCCAGGGCTTCTTGCGTGAATGTTCAGTGCTACTGTTTCTTCCTGCCCCGTGGGTGCTCATAGCAGGCACCTAAGAGGTATTTGTTAGCTGGGGCGCCATAGGAAGTGACCCCAAGAGAGAAGCCAGCCTCTGCTTTGAAGGCCTGACCTTGGTTTGCAGATGGGTGTGAGGGATGGCAGCTCGAGCTGGCGGGACCCCCGACTCCTGGAAACCCCAGGCTGGCCTTCCAGCTCCTAGGCCACCGTGGGCCCCCTCTACCCCCCTCTGGCTTTCCCCACTCCTGCCAAGAGTTGGGGACCCTCTCGCAGCTCCCTCCGAGCAGAGCTCGGGCCTCTCCCGTGCCGGTCGCCCCACCTCTGAGCAAACCGCGGGAGGACTCGCGGGCGGAACCCCAGGGGGCCAGTGACACCAAAGCCTCGGTGTGGGCCTGTGGGAGATGGGCAGCTACTGCCCCTGGGCCCCCTCAGTCCCACGAGCTGGAGGAACGCCAAGGCAGCTGGGGGGAGGTTGTCTGGGGGCTGGATCCCTCTTGAGGGAGGGTGACAGACAGTTTGGGGTTCATGTGGGTCAGGCCAGGCTGGGCTCCCAGGACGTGGGACCGGGTTGTCCCCAGCAGTGCCCACCTCTGGACCCGAGCCTTGCTGCCCCCCAGCCTGTCCTCCACGCTCCCATGCATGCCACCCCCTCCACGGTTCTGAGCGCCCCGTACGGTGTCCTTTTCCTTTAATTCCTCCTCTCTCTTCCAAAACATCCTCACCGTCTTCATTATCAGCCAGCCAGCCCTGGGGAAACTGCTGTGATAACTTAGCAGTACCCGCTGCAGCCCTTCTATAGAGCTTCTCCTGACGGGCGGGCACTGTCTGTGCAGGGACAAATGAGCAGGTGTGGTCCCTGCCCTGACCCTCTTTTATGGGAGGGTCAGAGGCTAAACATGTAATTCTGAGTACACAGAAAGCTGGAAAAAAAGGCAAATCCAGTGAAAATGAGGTATGTATAATAAACGGTCCTAACCTTGTGTGGAACACTGTGTCTGTGCATAAAAGGAATGCGTAGCAATAGTGATGTCATGCACTGGTGGAACTGATTCTCACTAAAATGTTAGTGATTGATAGGTTGAATGTCCTATTTCCCCGGGAGTCATTGTTTTTAATGGATAACAATTAAAATGTTGTTTCCTTATGTCAGAGGGTCTGTTCGCAGCCATGAGATTACAGATGGTTCTGTTTGGCAGTGGCTGGCATTTGTGTTCAAATGCTGGGGACGTGGGGTAAGGGGGGTGGGGTCTCTACAATGCGGAGAGCCCAGTGCCCTGGCCACAGGGGGTGTTCTGTGAAGGAGAGAAGGGGTAGGAGTCAGGAAGGGGTTAGGCCAAAGGGGTGGCCTCCGTCGGGGGGCACAGCTAGGGGCTGGTGAGACCAGGAGAAGCCCGGCCTGGGGCTGGGCTGTGCTGGCCCCGCCCAGCGTGGATGGACTTTTCTGCCTGGCTTGTCCTCAGGGACGCGCACCCCCTTCTTCCAAGTGGTCAGTGGCTGGGTGTGTCCCGGGGCTCCCTCCCCGCGGCCCCTCTCCCGGCCCCTCCCTGGGATCCCTACAGCTCCCTCCCTCTGCTCTCTCCCAACACGCCCAGCTCTGGCAACTTTCCAGGTGTTTGTTTTCCCTGAAACACGGATGGATACTATTTATACAGAAGCGTTTTAGAGGGAGAAGCTGAGAAGGGGCAGCCGGGCCTCCTTGGAAGACGGGGGCTGCCGTGGGCGCTGGGACGGGGACGGTCACGGGTGATGTTGGGGACAGGATGCTCCCCCAGCTCTGCCCACAGGTGCTGGACAGAGAGGGCGAAGGGCCATGTCTGTCGGCCGCCTTTCTGGGACAAGACTGGCCTTGTCACACTCTCCAGAGGGCAGCGGAGCCCCTCTCGTCAGGGCTGCTCCATGGACGCTTCCGTGCCACCCGCTGCGTGCCAGGCCCCGCGCGTGGCCCACAGGGACCTGCCCCAGACGCCCAGGCTGGTTCACAGGGACCACCACCCGGGCCAGAGGCAGGCCCTCTGGGTGGAGGAGGAGGGAAGGCCCTGCACCGGGGGGTCGGGGTTGGTGTTCAGAGTATTTTGGCGGAGAATTGGGGTGGGGTGGAGAGGCCTGTCTTGCCCCGTCTCTTACTGGGAGCCCGAGCCTTCCCAGCCAGGAATTACACCTTTCCATAGGAAGTGACCATATGGTACCAGCGTGTTGTCAGTAACAAAAGTAACAAATCACGCCCCAGTTTAGTGGCTCCCAAAGCACTAAACATTGATTACTGCACCGCTCTGTGCTTCCTGAATGCGGGAACGGCTTGGCTGAGCTGCTCTGACTTAGAGCGTCCCATGTGGTTGCAGTCAAGCTGGTCCCCCGATGGCCTGGCCAGGCTCGGGGATCCACTTCCAACATGGGTGACTCGCACGGCTGTCGGCTGGAGGCCTCAGATGCGGGCCACGTGGACTCTCCACTGGGCTGCTTGGGCGTCCTCACCGTGTGGCGGCTGGTCCCCCAGAACACGGCATCCCCGCAGGGTGGAAGCCGCAGTGTGCTTACGGCCCGGACTTGGGGTCCCGTGTGGTCGAGTCTGTCGCACTGCCAGAGCCCTTCCTCGTGGGGAGGAAGGTCCACCAGGACCGGCCACCATCTCTGGCCTGGCTGCCTCAGTGGAACTGGCAGAGGGCTACTGGTGGTGGGTCTGCCCGGGCGGTCCCAGGGACTGGCATGGTGGGAGATCCTCCTTTGCTCTCACACCTCCTCTGGGGGTCCTGTCCCTGCTGCTCGGCCCCCAACCCCAGCACCTCTGCCCCTGGGTCCGGGAGCCCTCCACATGCCCCGATCTCAGTTCCGGGACACGTTTTCTGGGTTTATTCCCACTGTGGTGACTCCTGACATTATGCAACATGATGCCTGTGGAAGGATTACCGCACAGAAGCTATAATCCAGGTGAGGGGCCTGGCTGGGGAAGCGGGCTATGGCGTGGGCAAGGGCTGCTGCCCAGGGGAGCGGGCGGGCAGCTCAGCCAGGTGCATCCCCTGCCCTGAGCCTGAGGACCTGCTGACTCAGACCCGGGCTGCACTTGAGGGGCCCAAGCATTGCTATCACCCGCACGTGGCCGTGTGGCTTCACAGCGACAGTCCAGGAAGAAAACCCGGTTGGAAGGGCCTGCTGCAGCCCACGTGTGCTGAGACACATGAGCTTAGTGCAGCCAGCAGGGCATGTGGATTTTTTTTCAAAAGAATTCATCTTTTCAGAGAAATTTTAGGTTCACAGCAAAACTGAGTGAACTGTGGAGATTCCCCATACATCCCCTGCCCACACATGCACAGCCTCTCCTGTTAATCACATCCCCCACCAGCTGGTACCTTGTCGCAATCGATGGACCTACATTGACACATTATCGTTACTCAAAGTCTGTAGTTTACATTAGGGGTCACTCTTGGTGTTGTACATTCTGTGGGTTTGGACGAATGTATGATGACGTGTATCCACCTTTACAGTATCATACAGAGTAGTTTCACTGCCCTAAACGTCCTCTGTGCTCTGTCTTTTCATCCCTCCCTCCCCGCTAACCCCCTGGCAACCACTGATCTTTTTACCCTCTCTATAGTTTTGCCTTTTCCAGAATGTCATATAGATGGAATCATACAGTCTGTAGCCTTTTCAGATTGGCTTCTTTCACTAATAATAGACATGTAAGTTTCCTCCGTGTGTTTTCAGGGCTTGATAGCTCCTTTATTTTTAGCGCTGAGTAATATTCCATTGTCTGGATGAACCGCAGTTTATTTATCTGTTCACCTACTGAAGAACAGCTTAGGTTCTTCCAAGTTTTGGCAACGATGAATAAAGCAGCTTTAAACATCTGTGTGCAGGTCTTTGGGTAGACATGAGTTTTCAGCTTTTGGGGGTAAATACCAAGGAGCACAATTACTGGACCGTGTGGTAAGAGTATGTTTAGTTTCACTAGAAACCTCCAAACTGTCTTTCAAAGTGGCTGCACCATTTTGCATCCCCGCCAGCAATGAATGAGAGTTCCTGCCTCTTCACATCCTCACCAGCATTTGGTGGCGTCGGTGTTCCAGATACTGGTCATCCTAATAAGTGTGTAGTGGTGTCTCATTGTTGTTTTGATTTGCATTTCCCTGACGACATATGACATGGAACATCTTTTTCATATACTTATTTGTTATCTGTATATCTTCTTTGGTGAGGTTGATGTTAAGGTATTTTGCCCATTTTTTTTAATTGGGCTGTTTTCTTATTGTTGAGTTTTCAGAGTTCTTTGTGTATTTTAGATAATAGTCCTTTATCAGATGTGTCTTTTGCAAGTATGTTCTCCTAGTCTGTGGTTTGTCTTCTAATTCTCTTAATATTGTCTTTCTCAGAACAGAAGTTTTTTATTTTAATGAAGTCCTACTTATCCATTATTTCTTTCATGGATCATGCCTTTGGTGTTATATCTAGAAGTGATCACCATAGCCAAGGTCACCTAGATTTTCTTCTATGGTACCTCCTGGGGGTTTTATAATGCCGCATTTTACATTTAGGTCTGTGACTCATTTCGAGTTAATTTTTGTAAAAGGTGTAATGCCTGTGTCTAGATTCATCTTTTGCTTGTGGAGGGATGTCCAGTTGTTCCAGGACCATTTGCTGAAGAGGCTCTCTTTGCTCCGTTGTATTGCCTTTCCTATTTTGTCATTGAAGATCAGTTGACTATATTTACGGGTATCTCTTTCTGGGCTTTGGGTTCTGCTCCATGGATCTGTTTGTCTAGCCTTTCACCAGGACACACTGTCTTGATTACCGTGGCTTTTCTAGTAAGTCTTGAACAGAGTCCTCTGACTTTGTTGTTCAACGTGGTGTTAGCCCTTCTGGGTGCTTTGCCCCCTCTCCATATAAACCTTAGAATCAGCTTGTCGATATCCACAGAATAACTTGCTGGGATTTTGACTGGGATTTGCAATGAATCTGTAACTCAAGCTGGGAAGAACTGACCTTGTTGTTCTGACAGTATTGAGTCTTTCTATCCATGAATATGGAATATCTCTCTGTTTAGTTCATTCTTCTTTGATCTCGTTCATCAGAGTTTTGCAGTTTTCCTCATACAGATCTTAAACATATTTTGTTAGATTTATACCCAAGTGTTTCATTTTAGTGGGTGCTAACGTAAACGATATTGTTTTTTTTTTTGTTTTTTTTTTTTGCGGTATGTGGGCCTCTCACTGTTGTGGCCTCTCCCATTGCGGAGCACAGGCCCCGGACGAGCAGGCCCAGCGGCCATGGCTCACGGGCCCAGCCGCTCCACGGCACGTGGGATCCCCCCAGACCGGGGCACGAACCCGCATCCCCTGCATCGGCAGGCGGACTCCCAACCACCGCGCCACCAGGGAAGCCCAACGATATTGTTTTTTTTTTTGTTTTTTTTTTTTGCGGTATGTGGGCCTCTCCCTGTTGTGGCCTCTCCCATTGCGGAGCACAGGCCCCGGACGAGCAGGCCCAGCGGCCATGGCTCACGGGCCCAGCCGCTCCACGGCACGTGGGATCCCCCCAGACCGGGGCACGAACCCGCATCCCCTGCATCGGCAGGCGGACTCCCAACCACTGCGCCACCAGGGAAGCCCAACGATATTGTTTTTGATTTCAAATTCCACTTGTCCCTTTCTGGTATATAGGAGAGTGATAAATTTCTATCTATTGATCTTATATCCTGTAACTTTGCCATAATCACTTATTAATTTCCGTTTTACAGACAAAAACAGTTTTATTTCTTCTCTCGCATTCAGTATACCTTTTATTTCCTTTTCATTAACGAGGACTCCAGTGTGATGTTTGAAAAGCAGTGATGAGATGGGGCATCTTGGCCCTTCTACCTGATCCTAGCAGGAAAGCTTTGAGCTTCTCACCCTTAGGTATGATGTTTGTTGTTGATTTTTTTGAGACAGTCTGTATTAAGTGGAGAAGATACCCTCTATTCCTAGTTTACAGAGACTTTTTATCATGAATGGATATCAGATTTTTGTCACATTCGTTTCTGCACCTGTTGATGTGATCATATGATTTTTTTCTTTTTTAGTCTTTCGATGTTATTAACTGATTTTTGAACATGGAACCAGCAGCCGTGCATACGTGGGATAAACCCCTTTAGTCATGGTGTATAATTTTTGTACGTGGTTGGATTTGATTTGCTGATATATTCTGAGAATTTTTGCATCTGTGTTTGGGAGTGCTGATTTTTACCCAAACCAGAGGTGCTGAACACTGAGCTGATCCAGGCTGCCCTCCTCCTTGCCCAGTGCACTGGCGGCTCAGCCCCCTCTGCCTCCTCATCAGGTTGGAAAGCAACTGCCCTCCTTTCTGTGCCGTGGCCCGGGTTGAAGCCACCTTTGTCCCCTACCAGGGTGATGCCTGGCAGTGTCCACCATCCTGCCACAGCAAAGGGGCCTGTCTCCCTGCGACACCCTGCCCCCGGCTCCTCGCCTGGGTGCCTCTTGTCCCAGCTCCCAGTCCAGCCTCACACAGCCCTCGCAGGCCCTCCTCTGCCTGGAGCCAGCTGCTTCCCCAGGTTTTTGCAGCCCACCCCTTCCCCTCCTGTGGGTCTCAGCGAAATGTTGCCTCTTCCAGGAAGCCACCTGGAATCCCCCAGCCGAGGCCCCCTTGTTCTTCCCCCCGGCTGCACGGCTCTGTCTGCCCCGCCCTCACGTGGGGCAGTGCCACCTTTGCCGTGGGCACTTCTCAGAGTGGGATCACAGATGGACAGTGGGGAGGCTGCTGTCCAGGACACTGGATCACAGCCTGGGGAGGCTGTTCATTACAGAGCAGGACCAGATAAGCATGCAAGTCAAGAGTGAGCATTTAAGAACCTGCAGCAACACCTGCAATCTTTCCCTCGTAGTTCATCTTTCCTGTATTTTACCAGAGTATCGGCATGTGATGGAGATGGAATTAAAAACCAAAACACTGGGCTTTCAGCAGGGTGGATGGGGCAGTGGGGAGTGGGCTTTGCCCTGAGCCTACCTCCTCCCTGCACGCAGGCTCCCCGGGGCCGGCGGCGGGGGTGGGGGGCAGGCCTGGGATGCCTGAGACCACGTGCAGGAGACAGGCCTGAGTAACAGATGACCGGAGCCCCGGTACCCGCCGCGCATCACCCCTGCACCTGGACTCCGTGGCCAGCTGCCCACATTATGAACCCGGGCGCACCTGTCCCTCTCTCCAGGGAGCGGGAGCGAATTCGTGAGGCTGCGGCCAAGGCTGGCCACTTGCCGGACAGCTGCTGTCCGCAGATTCAATCAGGGCTCTCAGGAACTTCAAGTTATTACTTTCTAATGACGAGTTGTTACTGCCAGCTCATCACAAGGTGAAAGAGGAGCGTGGCAGAGCTGGTGCTACGGCTTCCTGAGGGAACGAGGGCGAAAGGGCGCCGTGAATTGGAACGTTTTTGGCGATGCCCCCCCAGAGGCTCTCGGCGTCTTCACAAGCCCAAAATAGCGGGTGCGGCTGGGAGGGAGGTTTTGTCTCTTTTTTTCACAGATGGCACAAGCTAATTATTCTCATTTGTGTAGCACCTTACACCTCTGTAGGCTTTTCTCAAAATGTTGGGAAACAGATGATCACGTCTGTTTTTGTAGCTGTGTGAGAGCTTTTCCATGAACAGGATCGGGCAGGACCATCTGTGTATTTAGTGGAAAGTTTGCCACCAGCAGCGAGTTTAAAACTTTGAAACAAGGGCTGAGCAGCATGTTTCTCACCTGTGCGTGGGCTGCCCGGGAGGGGCCGGGATGCGGTCCAGAGGCCGGGTGGGGGACCTCCTACAGCCCTCAGCTCTTCTCGGCCGGCTCACCTTGCCTGGGCTGATGATAATCAAGCCAGAGAGCATTCCAGAAAAACACGGTGGCTGGAAGTCCCTCTCCTGCCAGCTGGTCCTCAGACAAGTGAGCTCACCTCCCCGAGCCTCAGCCTCTGGGAGAAACTGCAGCCGATGGGCTCCCGGGGCTCCCGGTCCTGGGAAGTGAGGATGGGGCGTGTGGGCCCGACGGAAGGTTCCCGAGGATGAATGGCAGCACAGGAGATCTGCAGCCACGCCAGGCCCTCCGTCTCTGTGCAGCTCCCGGGTCATCTCTCCTGTGGCAGAGAACCCCTCCCGGCCAGCTTCAAGTACACGTTTACGCAATTCGTCATTAAAGCAGCGACACGGCCAAGGGCACTCGCAGCCCGCCTGCCTCGGGGGCCCTCAGGCTGCGGCGGTGGCAGCCTCAGCAGGAGCTGGTGGGCCGTGGCGAGGGGGAGAGGGCCTGGGCGGAGCCGGTGTGGACAGAGCCGCACTCATCCGACACGCGTTTACACAGTGCTGTAGATGTGCGGTGAGCTGATTGGCTCAGGCTAACGGGGCACCAGACCCTCATTCATTCACTCAACAAACGTTTGCTGAGTGCCCGCCTCATGTTGGAGACCGTTCTTGGGTGCTGGAGACGTGAAGGCCAGGACGGCGGGCCTGCCCGCGGGGAGCGGGCGTTAGACTCCTGTGGCCGCTGTAACGAAGCACTACAAATGCAGTGGCCTAAAGCCATATCCGTGTGTTACCTGACGGCTGTGAGGTCGCACGTCCAAAATGGGGCTCGAGCCCCCCCCCCTCAACGCGGACGGGGCTGGTTCCTTCCGGAGGCTCAGGGGGAGCGAGTCCTTGCTCTGCCTTTTCCAGTCCAAAATGGGGCTCGGGCCCCCCCCCCTCAACGCGGACGGGGCTGGTTCCTTCCGGAGGCTCAGGGGGAGCGAGTCCTTGCTCTGCCTTTTCCAGCTTCTAGAGGCCATTCCTCGGCCCCTTCCTCTGTCTTCAAAACTAGCAGCACAGCATCTGCCGACCTCTCTCTGACCTGCTTTCCTCATCACACCTCCTTGAGCTCTGGCTTCCTGCGCCTCCCTCATCACAACCTTGTGATGACATTTAGGGCCACCTGGATGACCCAGGATCATCTCCCATCTCAAGATCCTTAACTGAATCACATCCGAAAAGTCCCTCCGGCCCTGGAAGGTGAGGTATTTGCAGGTTCTGGCATTAGGACGTGAGCCTCTTCGAGGGGCCGTCATTCTGCCGAACACAGAGGGGAAGGAATGGCCCTCCCACGGATTTGTATACCATGAGTAACACCGACGTGGGTTTGGTCGGAAAAGGCAGCGAGGTACGGGGTGGAGGGCGAGGACAGGGTGGTCAGGAGAGGGGTCTGCAAAATGATATTTCACCTGCAGGGAGGGAGGGAGCGAGCCACGGAGACAAGGGGACGGTCAGTGCAAATGTCCTGTGGTGCTGACAGTGGATGCCGGCACACCGAGATGAGTCGCCGGGAACCTGTGACAAAGGCTCCTGTGCCGCGGCAAGGGAGGGGTCCACAGGAGGATGAGCAGGTGAGGGCCAGCCCCCAGGACTGATGTCACAGGCTGGGAGAGACGCTGAAGGAGACAGAGGTGCACGGGAGACACCTCTGAGACAGAAGAGACTCAGCTCCTGGCGGGGCTGGGAAGCCAGGGGAGGCCAGCGAGGTGGGTGGCCTAATCGCAGGGCGTGGAGCCCAGCAGGCCAGTGAGGGGGGCCCCGAGGTTTGAGAAGGGTGCCGGGGCCGTGCGGGTGGGGAGGGGGGTCACACTGCAGCCCGAGAGGCAGTGGGAGGTGCCATGGTGGGAGGCGAGGGGGTGAGAGGGTTACAGAGGGGGCCGGGAGAGGGTGTTTGGAAGCTCACACAGGCTCTGGCTGATCCAGAGCAGGCCTGAGCTGGCCGGCCGCCCTGGAGGCCCGGAGAAGAGGGGAGGGCAGACCCAGGGAGCGGGTAGGACGTCCAGCCTCAGTGGAAAGGTACCCAGCCCCTCCCCCACCCCCTTGACGGCTTAAAGCCTGCATCAGCCCCACTTTTGCAGAAACAATGCTGCCGGCCCATCCCTGGTCCTACAGGAGTGTCCACTCCCAGGGACAGGCCCATAACCACGAGGCAGGGTCTGAGTGGTCAGAAGGGCAGCAAGGGTGGGGGAGGGCCCGGAAGCACGGGAGGAGGCCCCTCCTGTCCAGCTGCGTGCTGGGCGCCACTTAGAGACGCCAACGCGGTGCCCAGTGCTTCCGGCTCCTGGCCGCCTGGAGAGTCGGCCTCTGAGCTTCCAGCCAGTGCTGGTGGCCAGAATTCCATGTCAAATAGGCAGGAAGTTATATTTTTTTTATGTTGATGAACTAATGGAAACAAATAGCAGAACCATCCCTGACTCACAGGGACAGCCCTGGGACTTGTGACTGAGCAATTAAGGACCACGAGAGGGATGCTGGAAGGTCCTGTGCCACCAGGGTCAACTGAACAGAGTCGTGCTCTCATACGGCAACCCTGGCCCCGTTGCCTCATCCTGACATTTCAGAGCAGCCTAATGTCTCCCCTGTCTGAGCAGGGGCACAAAATATGCCCAAAAGGATGCTTTAAAAATGTACTCTGCACAGCCTGACAAAACACCTGCACCCACGTCCCCGGACAGTTGCCGGGCTCGAGGCCTGTGTAAGCTATGGTTCTAGGACGCGTCTTAGAATGCCGA
>NW_006789032.1:1994053-2000664 GCF_000442215.2 Lipotes vexillifer | reverse complement strand
TAGAATGCCGAGGTGGGGAGGCCACCCTGTCACAGGGCAATAAGGTTGAGGTCCTGCTGCCCTCTCCAGGGGGTGGAAGGAAGAAAGGGCTGATGCTGCCTGGGGCCCCAGCGTCTTCCAGAGCCATCCTGGGGAGGCACAAACCTGCCTCTTCCCCAGATCCCTCGCCCCTTTCCTGTCTCTGTTCTTCCTGGCAAGGTGGGACCACGGGAACGCGGGCCCTGTGGGAGTTTGAGGAGACAGTTCAGGTGTGACAGGAGGAAAGCTTCTCTTGGTGTCAACCACCAAACACAGGAGGAGTGACTGGGCACCCTCTGCTGGGGCAGTGCCTGGACCGCCTCACCCTGCATCCTGGGCTGCACCGTGATCCGCACGCTCTGGGGTTAGAAGCGCCACTGTTTTACCTGTGCAGGTGTCGCCAGATGACCCAGGACCTCAATAGAATATTCACGTTAATCCAAACAAGAGCGGGTGCCTGGAGCTGTGCGAGTTGCTTGCCCCGTTCAGCCGGACAGTGCTGGATGCTGGAGCCCAGCCTCGGATCCACGTCCCTCCTGCTGCCCTGCTCCCCAGGCAGCAACCGGGGAGGTCGGATTTCATCATCTGCCGAGTCACCATCCCCTACAAGTTGGGCAGCGGGTGTGAGACGCTGGCCATCCCTGGAACTCGCATGGTGCCGTCTGGGCCCTGCCCTGGGTGAACCCCAAGTTCTGCAGGTGCGAGTGGCTCTCCCTGGGATGAAATCGGTTGGGGAGAAGGGCACTCCGATAGGAAGGGTGGCAAAAGTGGGGGGTCAGTATCCAAGTCCTCAGTGTTACCTGCAGCCAAGCGGGGAGCTTCAGTGGGTTCCTGTCAGAGATTGTTTTTGAGACTTGGCCTTGTTTTTCATTACTAACACAGAGAAAGATGCAGCTCACTCTTTTTTTTTTTTTTTGCGGTAGGCGGGCCTCTCACTGTTGTGGCCTCTCCCGTTGCGGAGCACAGGCTCAGCGGCCACGGCTCACGGGCCCAGCCGCTCCACGGCACGTGGGATCCTCCCAGACCAGGGCACGAACCCGCGTGCCCTGCATCGGCAGGCGGACCCCCAACCACCGCGCCACCAGGGAAGCCCCCGCAGCTCACTCTTTGGTGCCTGAGTGTAAAAGAACAGCTCCGAGCTGTAGCCTCATTGCAGAATCTTCCAAGGTACAAGTCAGCCACGAGGCCTGTTAGGTTTTTATTCCTCACTTTCAAAAACACAAGCTGTTTCTCCCCCAGAAGAGTATGTAATGTGCAAAAACATTAGGGATATTGCAAAATGGTTGCATGAAATAACTGTGGAAATATTTCACCAAAGCATTAACCTTCGCTTGCTGCCCTCCCCTCCCAACCCAAGGAGGTATGATAATTTCTTCGAGTCTTTATCTCGTGCCTCTATATAATTGCTGCTTTAAATCACAAAAGTCTTTAGAGTTATGAATGCAGAATGTGCAGAGCCGTATTTATACCGTGCTCACCTACAAACCTCCCGACCCAGTGCCCCCCACCCACCCTGGCCCAGAAGAGGAACAATGGGGAACGGGCGGGACATCGGCGGCCTCATCCCCAAAGTGTTTGTGAACATCCGCAGAAATGTTGTACGACAAGGGGGGGCTCATGTCTTTCTATCGGTGCTCTTTGTTCTTTCTTTCTGAAGGATGGATAATTCCTGGGAGTTTGTGTTTCACTCATAATTGTTTTTTTTTGTTGTTTTTTTTTTTGTTTTTTTTTTTTGTAGTACGCGGGCCTCCCACTCCTGCGGCCTCTCCCATCGCGGAGCACAGGCTCCGGACGCGCAGGCCCAGCGGCCACGGCCCACGGGCGCAGCCGCCCCGCGGCACGTGGGATCCTCCCAGACCGGGGCACGAACCCGCCCCCCCTGCATCGGCAGGCGGACCCCCAACCACTGCGCCACCAGGGAAGCCCCATAATTGTTTTTTAAATTAAGGTACACTTTGCAGCCCTGACTGCTGAGATAAAGACGTGCGTGGCTGCTGGGGAAGCACCTTGCTCTTGTTAAAAGGAAGAAAGGTGATAAGACACTGCGCTCTGGTTACTTGCAGAGCTTAGAAATCAAAGCTACCCCTGTGCATCTTGTTGTAAAAGCCATTGTCTTGTTCTTTCGTCTTCCTTGCGTTTCTCTGGGTCACAGAAGGGGAGGCTGGGAGTGGAGAGCAGACCCTGGAGCTGTGGGGAAGGTGCACCGAGAGTCTTCACCAGCTTCCTTCCGCCCCCGGGGCCTAATTGTGCTGGGCTCGCTCTGTGTGCTACGTCACTGAGTTATGGCAAAAACCCTTCAAGGCGGAGGTTGTTAGTTCAACATGGTATCTCCCTTGTTGCAGTGAGTCCATGAGTCTGACTGTGGGCTACAGGCCTCACGGTTTGAGGGTGATTGTGCTGCGTCAGGTATGGAATCAGAGAGGTGTAGGGAGAGCTCCAAGGCCACACAGCTCATGCCACTTGCTTCCAGACCCCAGATCTCGGCAAGGCAGCTCGCCACACTCTTTTGCACCCGCCACGGTCGGTGCACATAGTAGGTGCTGATCACATGGTAGGGACCCTGAGATGAACTGCAGCCTCCTGCCCAGGACTTTCTCTTTTCAGCAGTCAGAAGAGTCTAATCCCAAGGCTGCCTTTCTCTGAGAGATGCCTTGTCTTTCCAAGGAAAGTCCAGAAACTTCTTTCGCCATACTGTACCGTGCACTCGGCAGGAGCAAGGCCCGCTGGGGACAGATTGCGTTTGGGCCGGGGCAGTGGGCTCGGTGGGTGGGACAGCCCTCTGCAGGCAAAGGCTCGGTCAGGCGTGGATGATGCCAGGGGCTCGCCCTCTGCCTCCAGTCTTCCCCGTTCTCATTGCCTAAATCACCTGAAAAAAATCATTCCTGGTTCATTGACCTTTCTGCACATTTTAATTTACACTCAGGAGTGAGATGTCACATAATTTTTATGCATTTGGCTGAGCTTCTCTGCCGCTATGTTAAAAAAAACAATTCCCTATCAAGGTTTCATGTCAAACTTGTACAAGGGGTAATTACCCCGGGATAAATGCTGCATTTGCATACAGCTCGTTGGGCAGTGCCCTGGAAGGGAGCGTTGGAAGGTCTGGGGAACTGGGGTAAGGACTGTGCACGGCCAGGATCCATCGCCTCCAAAATAACTTCATTAACTGGCTCTTTTTCCTGCCAGGGGTTAAGCCACCACAGTGTAGCTCAGGTGGGCGGGAATCTGCAGAGACATTCTCCTGCAACACCCAGCCCAGCGCCAGGCTCCCTCCCCTGGCTTTGGGATTTAATAGCCAACACTATGCGTCGGCCTCCATCGGAGAAACGGGTGCGAAAGAGTGGGCGAGGGCTCCCTGGACCTCACCTTTCTGCTCAAGGTGAGCGAAGTGTCAGCATCACCCCCTCCACTTTCAGGGATCTTACAGTCTAATATGAGGGAAAGAACAAACAGAAAAGGCAGGGAGACCAGGAAGCCTTGCCAACCTGCGCGCCCCAGGCTGAGATGAAACGGCAGTGGTTTTGGAGGCATCTATTAAACCTGTTTCCTTAGATGCAGGACTTGCTTTGGGTGTGTATCGTTCTAATTGCCATTTTGTTAATGGTAGAAGAGAAATCCCAGCTGGAGATGCTGCGACAGGTCTGTGCAGGAACAAGGGTCTCACTCAAGACACCGTCATTACCTTGGTTGCTACGTGCATGTTAACGCGTTACTGACAGAGGCCACCCTTCCTCCTTCATCCCACAGGGTAGGATGTCGTTCCCTCCCTCCTGGGCAGTTAGGACTGGCCTTGCGCTCTGCTTTGGCCAGTGAACCAGGAGCAAGCATCCCTCCCAGGAGGGAACCAGGGAGCCAGTGACTCCCATTTCTCAGCAGCAGATGCTCCCAGCTTGGCAATCATGGAAACAGAAGAAACCTCTCTCAGGATTCCATAGCACAGAGCCTCCCCACTGGCCCACAGCGGCAGGTCAGGTGCTTTGGGAGCTGCTCATTGCTTTGGCGTAACCCAGCCTCATGCTGACTGATACACCCTGAGTTCCCAATGTGCATCTCTTCCAGTGGTCATAGAAATGGTTTGGGTCCAACCGTTTTAGGTCATACCGTCCCCTGGCCCTCGCAGGACTTCCCGGGCCCCTGGTGTCTAATGGAGATTTCCGAGAGGGAGCTACAGTGTGCGCCGTGGCCACAGATGTGAAGCCGTGTTCCTACCCCTCCCCCACACTGGCCCTGGACCTGGGGCCTGAGGCATTCTTTGGATGGTGATGTCGTGACCAGTAAATAATGTGCTCCTGCTTCCTTAATGCTCTTCAGAAGTGGGATTAGGACCAGAAACAACCAAACAGGTGTCTCGGGTCTTTGCTTCCTTTGGGACGGTCCCTGGCCAAGGATGGGGATGTTTGGGAAAGACAGTTAAGGGGAAGAACCGTGTTCTTTCTTTCCGTTTCCCGGTAGAATTCACTGTTCACCACCGAGCGTTCCTCGTCATGAACCTGGCGAATGTGTCCCCAGGTCCCTACCATCAGAGCCCAAAGTATGTCGGAGGGGGGCCCATCCTGGAAAGTGCTCAGAGCGCACCGCGCATGGCCCCGTCCCTTCTGAAGAACTGCTCTGTGGTGCCCTGAAGGGCCTCATGGAGCCCAGACCGGCTCAGGGCAGGGGGGGCCCCAGGTCTCTGTGGGGCTGTCCCTCTGCCCGGGGCGTCTTAGCCTGGCCGGATTAGCTCCTGCCTTCCTTCAACCCCTGCCCGGGATCCGCCACCAGGATCCCTCCTGGGCTCTCCCAGCACCTTGCACCCCAGAGTCCCCAGCAAGCTGCCCCCGCCTGAGCTCCTGGCTGCATTTGCTCAAGGCCCACCTGGCCCCTGAGGATGTTTCCGTCCTTGGTTGACGGGCACCCCAAGGGTCTGATCATCTCAAGGGGGTCCCCAAACATCACAAAGCCAAGTGTGACATGAATGCGTCCAGAACGAGAAAGCTCTGATGAGGGAAGACCCAGGGGGAGGTTGCCGGCCGTCAGTGTGGTTGGGAGGGGGAGGAAATGTGTTCACACTTCCTGAGTTCTGATTCCTTTAGAAAAATGTTTGGCCGCCGACCCACGTGTGTTTGCAGAGGGAGCAGCTGGTAAAGTTCGGGGAGGGGGGGGGGTTTGGATTCAAACGGAGACTGAAGATGTGCCCCGCGAGTGGGGCTGTCAGACGCCAGGGGCCCCGAAGCCGGCGCAGGAGGGCGGCCCAGGGGCTCTAGGCTGTCTCGGGCCGTCCCTCCCACCCACAGGGAGCGACCCCTCCCGGGGTGACAAGCGTGCCCCCATCTCGGCACTGGCGGCCTCAGGTCGGGGCCAGAACAGCCGGGCAGCAGCCTGGATTCAGACCCCACATCCTGCCCGGACTCCAGGGAAGGCCTCTCCCTCGGAACCCTGGGTGACCCTGGAATTTGTGGGCTCAGAGGAATTGGGAGGAGGCCTCAGGCTTCCAGCCTCTGGGTGCCCGCTCCAGGCCTGTGAAATCCACAGCCGTTTGCCCACCTGCAGCCTCAGAATCACAAGTATTTCTGAATCACAGTGGTGGTTTCTACAGAAATGAAGGTGCCTGCCCTGGAGACATCTCAGGTCCCTCCCAATCGCAAACATAAGCGGAGGGGATCGGGCTCATCCTGTGGCCACACTGCCCTGGGGTAAGCGGCCCCGAAGGAAAGGCCCCTTTAGCAGCTTTGTGGGTGTAAATGAGTTAACGTGTGATCTGCGTTCTCATTTGTGCGCGGTGGAGGGGCCCTGTCTGCGCCAGCTGCCCGGGGCTGTCCCCGGCCATCACACGTGTGCCCGAGTGCGCACGTCACTCCCTGGTGTGCGTGAGCGTGTGCCCCTGTGTGTTCCTCTGCCGTCGGCCCTCCTCCACTCACCGCCAAGAGCCCCTTCCGATGTCCCCGTGTCCCGGGCCTCCTGGCCACCCTCGCCCTCTCCGCACCCTGTCTGCCTGGCCAACCAAGCCGCCCTGTGACACCTGCCCGTCCGGCTCCCTCGGCTGGAACGGCAGCCGCCCGAGCTGCACCAGGCTTGGCTCTGCCCTTTTTGGAGAACAGGGGCTCCCTGAGGAGCATGTGCCCGGCAGAGAGCAACGTGCGAGGGGTCAGTACGTGGATGGACAGACACAGATCGTGTGTCTGCTCCTTTCTTTGCTGGGTGCCCGAGCGCACTGTCCCCGCATGAGGTGCCCCCTCCCCCAGCCCCGGCGCTGGGAGGGGCCGCGGCCAGGAGGCTGATCCCGCCTCTCTGAGCTGGACTTGCCTGGAGTCACACTGCCAGACGTGGTTCCTGTGGTCACCCAGAGCCGCCCTCCCGTACCTTGACCCGGCCTTAAATAGCATGTCCTCCCTAGATGTTTGGAACAGCCTTGCGAGCGCTTTGAGAGGAGAATGAAACTGAATGGGTGAGTCAGCGGAGCGGGAGTGCTTTTAAATGCTCTTAAAATACAGAGCAAGAAACAGCCCTTTTGGTAAAATGAAGTAAAATCATAAACCAGATCTGGGGGCCCATCCGGAGTCTCCCCTTCCTCCCGCCGGCCCCCCACCTGCAGAGAGGATGGTGGAGGAGGAGGG
>NW_006789032.1:1991578-1993555 GCF_000442215.2 Lipotes vexillifer | reverse complement strand
GGAGGGGGAGGGGAGGGGAGGTGGCCTCTGGGGACGGGAGAGAGCCATCTCTCTCCCTGGGCCTTAATTGCAGGTGATTTCATTAGCTCAGTCCTGATGCACAGGAGCTAATGAGAGAGAGGCCGGCAGGTCTAAAAATAGCAGTCTCTCTCCTTGTGTTGTAAAGGGTCCCCCCAGGGCCTGCCCCCCCGGCCTGCTGCCAGCCTCCACTCCTACCTCACCACCTCACGAGGGCCACGTCCAGATGTGACAGGAGCCCAAGAGGGGACCTGGCCCCCAGGCCGCCAAAGCCGGGGCCCTGCAGAAGGAGAGGCTCGTGGGCGGAAGGAGCCGTGGAGGACGCTGCAGACCCACCCTGTTCTTGTAGCAGCAGGCTTGTCCGGGGCGACCGGGTGCCGGGGCGGCGCCCCAAAGGAGACTAAGGCAGAAGGGCAGCCAGGAGCCCGTGGGGTGACTGCCAGGCGAGCAGGCTGCCCACTGACCCCGCCGGGCACTTGTCCACCCGGGAGGGGCCTTGCGCGGTTTCCTCTCGGGAACCCCCGGCCCCGATGCTCCTCAAACAGAGATCACTTTGGGGGCTGCCATCCCCGCTCTATCTCTCAGTGCCCTCACCGGTAAAACGGGTGACAGCTGCCCCTGCCCGAGCTGTGGGGACGGCGTATGGTGTGGGCATGGAGTGTGGACCAAAGCCTGGCAGGTGCCGAGAACTCTATAAGCAATTGCAGCCGTTATTATTACAGCGATCACCATTATTATCTGTCACCAGGGCCCCTGAGAGGCGCGCTAGCTTGCACTTTCCCGGCTTAGAAATGGTCATTCATTGCCAGCAACACCGGAGGCAATGACATCTCCACAGCCAGGGACAGTGCAGGGAGCCCTGGGTGCAGCGGTGGGTGGGGCAGAGCCCTGTTCAGAGCAAGCCTGCCGTCTTCTCCCTGCGTCTGGGGCCCACCCAAGCCTCATCCTCTCTCTTCATGAACATCATCATCGGGAGAGCGGGAAGTTTTGCACCAGGCCAGTGCCACCCTCTCCCAGGCGTGCGAAATCACAGCCACAAACCTGACCCGCCCTTGTGGATTGTCAAGACTGTCAGTACGCGTGCAGCTACATTTCTCATGGTGGCTTAAAATGTAGGTGTGACCGTGTGTTTGTGAATGGACACCTGGGTATGGTTTTTATATGTAAAGCTCTGGGTAGCAAGAGCTGATGGAAAGAATAGGGGGGCCTCGGAAATAACGAAGCTGTTGGGAGGAGTGGTGTTATTTAAATAACGCACGTGATTCCCTCAGCCTGGTCTGTGTCCCTGGGGAAGGGCTCCAGGGCAGGGACGGCCTTGGTCACGTTCGCAACCAGAAGGAAGGGGGTGCTTCTGGCACAAAACTGGGGGCCAGGAGCCCCCTCACCCTCAGCACTGGCTGTGCCACACACTGGCTGTGGACCTGAGGGTGTCAGGTAACCTCTGTGAGGCTCAGTTCCCTCTTCTGAACCATGGAAAGTCCAGGACTCCTGACAGATTTGTGAGATTCAGTACGACACGGTGCTCCAGGTGCCGCGCGGGACACCTGAGTGACAACCGCGTCAGGAGTGAGCGAATGAAAACTCACAGAATGTTCATTAGTTCATGAAATGTTGGTTTAGATCTTCAGTAAGACCACAGACTTCTTAACAGTCAAAAGCCACCCCCCATTTTTCCAAAGAATCAGATGGACTCCTGGAATCTTGGACGAGTGAGTAAAGGTCCGGGCAGGGCCACCCCCTCCAGGGTCCTCAGGAACCCCCAATTCCTGGAGCACCCCCGGCCACAGCCTTGGCCGTTAGCACGGCTCCCACATCCCCGAGATGGAGCTATGGACCAGATGGCCCTTCCCCCCTCCAGTGACACTGGGCCCTTGGGGGAAGGACATCCCTCCCAGCCCAACTCTCTAAACATAGGAATGACACGCTCGTGGTCAGCCATCCTCCGGGTGTGAGCACAGC
>NW_006789032.1:1965185-1991487 GCF_000442215.2 Lipotes vexillifer | reverse complement strand
TCTTGGCGGGTCTGCGGCTGGATTCGCCGCCGTCACCCCTGCTGGTTCTCCCGTGAGTGCAGGTGGGAGGGTTTCATCAGAGGTGCCACCAACTTAAGAGCCACGAGCTCCGTTGTGATGGGGCGTCAGTGGGATTTACTAATGAGGAGCTCAGACCTCCGTTCTGACTGCTGTTCAGGAAAGACCTTCTGCATAAATAACCCTCCTCAGACCTGGAACCGCTGCCTGCCTCCTCCACCCAATTCCTGTGTCTCCCGAGATTCCTGCATCTCTGTTGTCCGCAACAAAGGACTGTTAATTAGTCCCAGAACCTAGAGAAATCCCTCTCCTTAGGTGGGCTCAGAACCGTGCTGAGACTGAAGCCTCGTGGCACAGTCGTGGCGGGGCGGTGGGCGACGAGCTCTGCTTCTCCTATCAGCGTCCCCGTCTTCACAGGGTGCGTGAATATTAGATTAGGACCCCAGGAGCTTGTCAAGGCGACCCTGGGAGTGGGAGTCACGCTGGAAAACACAAGTCGCTCAGACCAGGGCGCGTGGTTGTTGCCGCTTTAGCTGATGTTTTCTGGACAGGGAAATGGATGTGAAATCAGGGGTGTTGGATCACAGCGCGGCATTCATCACCAAGGAAACCCAGAGGGAGAGGCAGGTTTCACGCTCCCTGCCATAGACGCGATGGCAGGAGACAGGTTTCAATGTTTTGCTTTAAAATGAGACTTTTAACATTTCTGAGACGGAGTGTTTTCTCTGGAGACGATGTGTCTAATGGATGGTGAATATCCATTTTTTTAATAGACGTTACATTTCAGAGCAGTTTTAGATTTATGGAAAGACTGAGCAGGAAGTACAGAGTTCCATACACTCCCTCTCTCCCGGCGCGGATTCCCCTGTTATTAACATCTTGCATTGTTACAATTAGTGCGGAACATTGTTGCAGTGGATGAACCTACACTGTCACTCATCATCACCCAAGGTCCGTAGTCTACCTTAGGGTTCCCTCCTGGTGGTGTATGTTCCGTGGGTTTGGACAAATCTGTAATGAGACCTATCCATTTGTTACAGTGCCGCCCAGAGTGTTTCCACCACCCTAAAGATCCCCTGCGCCCTGCCTGTTCATCCCTCCCTCCCCTCAACCCCGGGCAACTCCTGATTTTTTTTAGTGCCTTCATAGTTTTACCTCTTCAGAATATCACATAGCCTTTTCAGATTGGCTTCTTTCACTAAGTAAAATGCATTTACGTTTCCTCTGTGTCTTTCCATGGCTTGATAGCTCCTTGGATATCCATTTTTGAAGCTAAGAGAAATGGAATCTGTGCCTTTTCCAGATTCTCAACCAAATCCTTGGTGCCAGAGGACCCCGGTGGTAGGTGCTGGAATTCGTGGTGAGGAGGGCTGGCCCAGTGCCTGGTGGCCCAGCTTACTTGGCAGGAGCAGTTGGAGCCACGTGAGCAGGGCGGTGGCCTTGGGGGCACAAAGGACGGCCCCCAACATCCTGGGGGAAAGGGGACCCTGAAAGCGGGCCAGGGCTGGGTAGGGGAGAGCAGTCCTGCACACAGAGTGGAGGGGAGCGGGCAGGATGCAGGGCAGGATGGAACAGGCCTGGATGGCTGAGCCACAGACCACGCGGAGGGAGACCCGTGGGCAGCTCAGGTGGCCCCCCGTGGAGATACTTGTACCACCCAGGACACCTCGGAGTCTGCACCCCACTGCAGCAGGGCTCCCTGAGGGCCCACTTTCTCCCACGAAGTTAGAGGCTCTTCCAGGCGGCTGGAGGCCAATGCGGACAACACATTCTATGTGAGCACGTGAAACCTGGGGGTGACTGAGAAGACGTGAAAAATGCACGGAACCGATTGAGAAGGAATTGGCTCTGCTTTGCGCCCCCATCGCTGCAACGGGAGTTTGGTGAAGAGGCACAGAGGAAAGTGGAGGGGAGACTCCTCGGGTCTGAGGTTTCCAGCAGATGCAGACCTGGCCCTGGTTCTTGCTGGGGCCTTCCAGGCAGATGGTGAAGGGACTCGGGTGAAGGGGCACGTGACTCCGCCTGTTCTCGGCCGAAGGCAGGGCCTCTTCAGGAAGGAAGGATCACATCATGGTTTGAACGCACATCAATTTTAAGTTTAAAGGCCCAGGTGAGATTCCAACCACGCTCATCCTCGTGGACACGTCCTCCGGGAGGCAGGGCACCCCCAGCCCCATCCTCGTGGGTGACAGGGCACTGGACGGTGGCGGGCAACCTCTTGCCCATGGTGCTAGGAGACGTGCCACAGCAGAGCAAGCCGACCCCGAGCACCAGCTTGGGGGTCCTCTTCTGGGCGCGCCCCCCTCCCCTGCCCCCGTGATCCGCGTCGGGCCCCGGGGGTGCCCGTTCCCCCCGCCCAGACTCGCGCCGTGTGGGGCTTCACACAGACGTCCTGCTCGTGGAGAGGGTCGGCAGGTACCCTCACACTTTGCTGGAAATGGCGCTCTTCCAACTTGTGTCAACAAATGTCCGCCTCGGGAATCTGTGCTGAGCAAAATGATGGCAGAAGAAAACAAGAAAACACAGCCAGCCACAGTCTCAGGCGTCCATCCTGGCCCCGAGGCACCTTCCTGAGGTCCAGGCGCACCCACGGCGTCTGCCGGTGACCGCACTCAGGCCGGTTGCTCCGGGGGTCCGCCTGGTGGGCAGACCACTCCCGGGCTCAGTAGATGCAGGGTCTCCATCCATGACCGGCCTTCCCTGACTCCACAGGCAGGAGGGGTGGGGCTGATGCCCGTGTGCGGTCAAGGGAGATGTCTGATTCGGATTGAGTGGAAAAGAGGCAAACGTAACAACATTTTACGTTAAATGCACATTTCAGGAAAGAGTCTGGAAGGACAGCCAAGGATGCCAGTTACCTGGGGCTCCAGTGGTGCCCCGTCCATCCCAAGGCTGCGGGGGGAGCAGCAATGCGGGGCCTGCGACAGCCCCTCCTCAGGGGAGTCCACTCAAGCACGACCCCCATGCCTGTCCCACATTAGTAAAACCCACTGAACCTTTGTCCACTGCTTATGATCACCGTGCACTAGCAGTTCTAAACAATGTCCACCCCGCCCCTGGAGTGGACAGCACTGGAGTGAATGAAGCTCTGGGGAGAGAGGACTCAACAGCTGAGATAAATCCAGGAAGGCTCCTCGGAGGAGGCGGCCCACGTGGTAAAGGGTGTTGCAGAGCATTTCAGGAACGGGAAACTGAGTGCACCAAGGCTGAGCGCTTGGAGAATTTGGCCCACAGGGAGGGGATGAGCTATGGGAGAGTCAGGGTGCAAGTGAGCTTGGGGAGGCGGGTGGGGTGAGAACAGCCCACGAGTCCTCTCAGCTGCACCTGGAGGGCGTGGTCTTTGGGGCCACTGCATTCAAGCTCTGCCTCCATCGCTTTCTGGTTGGGAGGCTGGAGGCCAGGGACGCCCCCTCTCCCCCTGGTTGCCCATCAGTAGAGCAGAGGAGGATACAGGTGGTCTCCTCCCTGGGGGTGGGCTGTGAGGGTTAATTTGCGGATACAGTGCAGCGAAAGGCTGAGCTCCGAGTGGGGCTCTCAGTGGCCGCTTGACCGTTCTCCCCGTGGCTTTAGATACAGTCAGGCAGGGAGGGGGGTGCATCGCGTGCTTGGTGCCCACCTCCCTGAAGCCTAGGTCCCCCCCAGAGACAAGTCCTGTTTTGGAGAATCAGTGGGGGAAGAGGCATCCCTGGGGGCACTGTGCAAAGAGCAAGCCCCACCGGGGCCGTGCTCAAGGCCTCCTCTCAGCCTTTCTCACCTTCTGAAATGGCCCACACCCTGTCTGTGGAGTGTGTTTCTCTCTAAATAAATCCGCTTCTTACCTATCACTTTGTCTCTCACTGAATTCTTTCTGCAATGAGACATCAAGAACCTGAGCTTCATTAAGTCCTGAAACCAGGTGTGTGATCTCAGTTGGAAGACTGTGGGTTTGGGCTGGGTTCAAGTCCCACTCTCAGGTGCACGGTTTCAAAGGCTCAAGTTGATTCCCGCTGAAGCCTCACACCTGGCAGAGCCACTCAGGACACTCGGTGGGGGATAAGCCGTGTTTATTCAGAATACTCATGGATCTTAGTGGAATTACTTGCATTTTTGAGTCTTGACTTCCCTATCCCATCTTTGCTCCCTTTTGAACTCCACAGCAGGTCCACCAATAATGAGGCCAACCCCGGGGTGGACCCAGAGGCCCTGTATATCACGATGCTCCACCGGGAAGATGGTCCGATCCTGAAGGTGCCTTTGATTCCAAATCTACTGCCATAAGCGGAACCCAGGGAGCACAGTGGGGGATGTGGTTCAGATCAGGCCATCTCTGAGCAGATTGGTGTGATTCTGTGCACAGAGCCCTGGTATGAGGTCAACTCGATTTATGCGTTTCACTTCTCAGATCACTCCATAACTACATAGTAACAGAAAGTACAGAGAATTCAGTAAAAGCCACCGTGGAGTCCATAGAGGGGAAGTGGGGTGGTTGAGAAAAAAAAAAAAAAAAAAAAAAAAAAAAAAAGGCCTCCTCTCCAACCCTGACCTTTACCTGAAGCATGTGCTGTCCCTGGGGCTGCCCTGGTCTCCCCTGGGTGCCCAGCACCTGGCCGGTGCCCGGAGCGTGGAGACGCAGTGAGTGGGGGATGATGGACGGAAGGAGGGAGGGAGGGAGGCTGACTCCGCCGGGTGAACGTATTTACTCCTCAGCACAGTGCCAGCTACAAGCTCACCTCTGGCTCATTTGATCTTTCTCGGCGCAACTAACAAGAAAAATAATTTAAAAAGCAAAAGGGGGGACTTTCAGCACCATGGTGCACGTCTCCAGTATGCCAGGCTCGGGGAGGCACAGCCCCCTGCCCCCGTAAATGTCAGCAGGCTGCCGCCAATGCGGAAGCAGACCCGGGTGTCACTCACGCCTGTTCGCAGCATGCCGTCACCTCGTTCTTCCCACGGAGCAAGCAATTAAAAATGATGAGGGTAGAGGGTTAAATGTAAACCCTCTTGGTGGGGGAGCCGCCGGGCTTCCTCTCATGGGTGCCGCGCGTTCTCGGCAGACGCTGTGGATAAGCATGGCTGC
This sequence comes from Lipotes vexillifer, assembly GCF_000442215.2. Classification (NCBI taxonomy): domain Eukaryota; kingdom Metazoa; phylum Chordata; class Mammalia; order Artiodactyla; family Lipotidae; genus Lipotes; species Lipotes vexillifer. Next base: position 1,986,413 of record NW_006789032.1, on the reverse strand, counting down.
ACCTGTCTGCTGCCAGCCAGCGAGATGGGCGCGGGGGAGAGAAGAATTTTCTAAGAAAGGGCTTCGCACCGTCCTGGAAAAAGGAAAGAAGCGGGTCTCTGCTGTTTAGCCGAGGGCCTAGTTATGCTGCTACACAGGCAGCGTCGCAAATCGGCGTGGTCTTCTGATTTCAGAACTGGTCGGAGCCACAGGACCCCATGCCGCGGATTCTAGCACGTGGGCTGCAGAGTTTTCACTTACGGGGTGTGCACACCAGCTGCAAACGTTAGGAATGCACAAAATTCTAAGAAAAACAGGCTTGCTGCACGCTCTGCATTTTGGGCATCGATTGACTAGATACTAAAGTGCCCAGGGCCCTGATGGAGAGCGCTGGTGTCTGTAGCAACTCTGCGCCTGCGCATCGCTGGGGCACATTCTGTAGTGTCAACTTCTCTCAGCAAAGTCAGTTTGCTCATCGATAAGATGAGGGGCCGGAGGAGATGACCTCTGGGGCGCCTTCCGGTCCTGACATCCTAGAGGTCTGTGACACTCCTAGGAGGCGCTGGAGACCCGGTGGAGCTCTCTCGCGTCCCCGCGTGGTGCGGTACCCAGCACACAGACACGCGGCACGTGAAGGCGCGCAGGCAGCTTCCAGGACGGCAGCTCAGAGCCCCGCTTCGTGAAGCCTTCGTCTCCCTCCCGGGCCCCAGAGCGCTCTCCCCACCTCTCCTCTGACGTCAGCATTTCCCCGTCTCTTTGGCCTGCGCTCGGGCTGGGAGGGGAGAGGCCGTGGGGAGGCAAGCTGGGGTCGTGGATCACGGCTGTTTCCAGGGAGGTTTTGTGAAGCTCTGGGCACGTGGGGCCTGGGGGCGCTGGGGGTCTTGAGGGGCAGGAAGCTGAGGCCGCCCTTCTCCCTGTCCTTCCAGCAGCCAGGAGGCAGGGACTCAGGGAGGCCCTGGAAACTGTTTCAGGGTAAAATTCACGTGCATAAGTTTCACCACTCGAAGTGAACAACAGTGCAGTGGCACTTAGTACATTCACGTGCTGAGCAGCCGTCAGCTCCCTCTGGTTCCAAAACTTCTCGTCACCCCAAAGGAGACCCCGGGCCCATGAGCAGTCACTCGCCAGCCCCCGGCCGCCACCCAGCTGCATCTGTCTACGCGGGCCGCAGCACCAGCCCTCCCGGATGGGCAAGGGCCGTGGTGACGGCCACCAGGAGGCCCCACAGTCAGCAGACAGCACCCTTGGGGGATAAAGGGAGTCACCCAGAGGGACGCAGCCGCGCCCAGCGGATGACCCACGGGAGGCTCCCTCGGGGGCCCCAGGACCAGTTGCGGGGAGCCGCAGTGTCCTGGGGTTCTGCCGGCACTGCTGGACTTGTCTCCTCTCCCCCTCCCCCGCAGGGTCTCCCTGCGCCGTCTCCCTGGTGATGCATCGTTGCTGGGTGGGTGGATGAATCACCTAGTTGAGGACCCTCCCTGGATTCCTTGCTCTCTTTTTCTTCCTTTTCTCCTTCTTTTCCTGGCTCCTGAATCTCTCTCTCCCAAGCAGACGTATCTGAAGTGTGTGCAGGAGTCCTGTGATCCACTGTAGCTAAATTTGGAGGACGTACTTCTGAAATCACAGCGGTGGACCCCCTAACTCAGTTCACTGGGTGTTTTTATGGCTGGAAAAGGCTATGACCCTCTCTTAACATTGGCCCCAAAGGGAGGCCGTCACATCCGCTCAGGACACCTCCTCAGCCCCACAGGCTGCCGGACCTTCCTAGAAACCCCTGGAGTGACACGAAGGCCCTTCCCTCCTGGCGGGGAGTTCCCTAACCCTGCCCATCTCTTGGAGTCTGCAGGTCATCCCACTGGCTGAGGACCTTCCTGTGTGCTTCTTTTGACTCTTGTTCGCCCCAACAGCCTGGCTCCCGTCACACTGGCTCTGAGTCCTTGACACCCCACACTCCCTCTGCTCAGGACCTTTGCATGTGCTGCCGTGTGGCCTGGAAAGCTCTCCCCTGCCCAAGCTCTCCTCTTGCATCCCTCGGTGCTCAGCGGAAGCACCAGGACCTCATCCTCGGGAAGCCCTCCCGCCACACGTCTGGGTCAGGCTCTCTCAGAACCGGCCTCCTTCCTTCACGCAGAGCCCCCTGCCCCCCACCAGCCCCTGGGAGCCACATCCGCAGTGTGACGACCCACCCCCGCTCTGAGCTCCATCTGGCAGTCACTGTGCTTTTTGCTGACTGTTATGTCCATAAATCAACACGAATGGATGGATGTTGGTGCCCCGGGAGCTCTGCGTGTGCAGCTGCCTTCACCACAGGGCAAGGGGTTCCACCAGGGGCAGAATCCGGGGGCAGCCCTGGGGCAGGGGAGGCCACGGGGGTTCCAGCAATAACTCAGTGGGCCCTCAGGGGGCATGTTGGCAGGGACACCAGTATGACAGAGACTAACATTTACACAGCGCGAAGGAAAATGCATCTCGATGACAGATAGCCAGCCAGGTGCGCCCCTGCCCTTCATCTGGATGGGCAGCGTCCCAGCCCGAGGACAGCCAGCCCAGACTGCCGATCAGCCTCAACGCTGCTTCCCCGATTTCCCGGCGAGGGGTGAGGGAGGGGAGGCCCCCTGGAAGACGGAATCCTGCACATAGTTGAATTTCCTGGTGCTCAGGCCTTCCCACCATGTCCTGCTGGACGCTTTCCTGGGCATTGGTCTCTCACGTGTGCTTCTCGAATAGCCGTCGACGGTGCTATTGCCGCTCTAAATGCTGGGCCTTTTCAGCGTCGAGTCACATTTCAGGAGCAGGGCAGACGCAGGCATGTATCCGTTCTTCTCTGGACGGCTTCTCGGGATGAACAGGGCTTGGAAATGGAATCCGTCCTGTCAGAAGGGAGAGGCGGGCGCTGGGGGCCAGGCCTGGGCTGGGGAGGGGGAGCCAGCCCCCAGTTGTGCGAGAGGGTCAGAATGCCTAGTGCTGGCTGACCCCACACATCCCGCAGGGCTCCCCTCCCCACCCCTGGGGCCCCCATCCTGGCCCGGCCCCTCTTGGTGACCCCGTACAAGCCTGTGCGATTCCACCATCTGCGCTGCCATTTCCCAGTCACCTCCCACCCGGAGCCTCCGCTCTGTGTTCCCAGGTAGATCCCCAGAGCCAGGCACCAGGGGGCCCATAAATGTTTGTGGGATGAACAACCTTGTGTGACCTTGGCCCAGTGCTTTGCTCCCTGTCTTCTCAGGTGGGTAACATGGGTACTGGCCGGAGCTCAAGAAAAGTTGTGTTCATCCAGCCTCTACACTGCGCTGGCCCCGTTCATCCTTTGCTGCTGCTCCCAGAGGCCTGTGCTCAGAGAGGCCACTGTTGGTCGGTCGGGTCACACACCTGGCGTCCCAGCCCCATCCCGAAGGGACCTGCCGGTGTGGGCGTGGCTGCAGCGCACACCTGCGCCTGGAGCTCACGCTTGCCCTCCTCTGCTGCAGGCATCAGTGCATACACCTCCCCACCCTCCCGGGACCCCGCCCTCGGGCAGGTGTGCTGAGTCCTGCCCCCAGGGCCCAGCCGGCCTCCCCTGGCGCTGGCTGCCCAGGGGCCACGGCCGCCACCCCTCCAAGAGGACGAGGCAGCGGGGGCTGTGACTGTGTGTGTTTAAACAACTGGACCTGATTTCTCTCGGGAGTCCTCCCATCTCTTGTCACGTTTGTTTGAAACTAGTGGTAGTTAGCAAGCCGCAGAGACACGCGGCGGGGCTGGGCGGTGGGTGACGAGCGTCCGGCAGGCCCCACGTCCCGGCCTCAGAGGGAAGGAGGTTCTGTCTCCCTCCAAGCAGATCTCCTCTGGTGGAGCCTGAAGGAGGTTGTGAGCCCGGGGCCTGCACATCCAAGCAGGCATTTTCTCCCCGCGAAGTGTGGAAGACCTTCTCGGACCCTCGTGCTGGGACCACAGCACCCGGCCTGGCCCGCACAGGAGCTTGTGAGTGTGCGACGGCCTGGCAGCACCCTTGCCCCTAAAAGAGGAGGACGTTTAACCTGCAGAGATAGAGGCAGACTCCAGAAATAAAGAGGAAGCAAGAGGAGCAAAGTGGGTTGCAGAGGAAACAAAGATAGAAAATTGGGCAGAAAGGGCTAAGGTTGGTAAATGCCTCAGCACTGCTAGGTCCCAGCTACCACGTTGCCTCTGAGCTTCCTGGTAGCCAAAGCGAAGAGGGAAACTGCCTTGGGGCAATTCACCAGAAAAAGGCAAATGAGCTTCTGGGTGACAGGAACCGTTCCTGCCCCAAGACCTCAGATGCGTCTCTGGAGAGTCTGCCCCTCAAGTGCTCGCTTCCCTTTTTTTATTTTTTTTTTTAACATATTTATTGGAGTATAATTGCTTTTCAATGGTGTGTGTTTCTTTTGTACAACAAAGTGAATCAGCTATATGTATACATATATCCCCATATCTCCTCCCTCTTGCGTCACTTCCCATTTTTATGGCAAGACGTTGTGTTTGTAACCTTCTGAGCAGTGTTTGTATGTTGAGAAATTTAAACCCACGTTCCTCAGGGTTTCAAACGGAAGTTCACTTATTCAGAGCTAAAGTGCCATGAACGCCCCTGGTGTCTCAGAAGAGCAAACCTTCCTGATCTTTCCCTTTGAAAGAGAGACACAGCCCAGGCGCGCACAGGAAGGCACTGTTCTGAATTCCCTTCCTTCTGGAAAGCTGGCACCCCAGCACTGCGGGCACTCGGAACGGCCCCCAGCTCCCCGCAGGCACCTTCCAGCTCCCGCTTCCTCACTGACGAGGGCTCGGAGTCTCAGACATGATGGCGAAACCAACCTGTTGGGTTGAGCCGATCAACCAAGTCTCAGTTACACTGAAGCTGGAGGCTGGGTTCCATGTTGTCCCAAAGCCCCCACGCCTCCTCGCGTGGAGGGCCCGAGTCAGACCCAGGCTGGAAAGATGTTTAAAGCACCCGCGAGGAGAGGCCCAACTTTATCATCATAGGTCACGTCTGGTGGTGCCACCTTTAATGTCCTGAGGGCTCCCGTCCACGGAGGACGTCTGTCCCCTGCAAGGTACCAGGCTCCTGTGGACGGTACTCCGACCTTCCTGTTGGGGCAGCTCCTATGAGGGTGATTTTTTTCTCTGACGTTAGTGTCCACACTTCCCTCAAATGCCACCAAAGCTCTGCGCCTATTTTTTAAAAAAATACAACTACACCATCACTTAATCCTGAAGAAACTCAAACCCTCCCACTACTGTCCAATCCCATTCACGTTATTAGAAATTTTCTTTCAGAGAACAAAGGGCTTATTCATGTACTTTGTGCTAATCTCCTGGCAATCATAGAACTGTCATTTTTATCTTTGTCAATGACAGTTGAGCATCAGAAATGATTGATCCACTCCGTTTTTTGCTGATTTTAATTTGTTTACCGACGGGGAGGACAGGACTACAAAGGCAGTTTGGAATTTTCCTGTCACTTGAAAAAGAATGTGATTATCCCCCCACTAGGGGGGCATTTCCCTGGAGCCACAGCCCACTCCTCACCTTGGCTGCCCTCGTCCACCCGAGGACCCCTGTCTGTGAGCTCTGGAGTCTGTACACACACGGAAATGTCTGGTTTCCTCACATTTAAAAACATTTTTCTATTAAACCCACACGTGGGGATTGCTGGGGACTGGGGAGAGTCTGAAGTGAAGGAGCTGAAACAAGGGAACGTTCTGTTATTTATTATTTCAAGGCAGCCAACAATAAAAGGTGAACACAGGGGCAGACACTTATCAAACCTAACAGTGAGGAGCTCTTTTTAGTTTCTTGAATAAATAGTAATTAAATCATGTAAGCTGTAATTTCATGACAGTGAAATTGCTTAAAAAAACCAATCCTCCCACCATAATTGCTGAGATACCCACACTTTTATAAACACTAGGTAACTTTATCCGTCGTTTTTATCAGCAGAATGTGACACTGGCGGTTGGTGCCTCATAATTTACCACAACATTAGGTGGCAGCTGCAAAAGCACACATATGAAAAAGGCACTAATGTGATCCCAGTGAATGCGCGGCTTCCGAGATGTCTTTTCCTGCAGGGGGTTTACAAACAGTCCAGGTGATGGAGTCATTGGAAGGGGCTGACAATTCACTGCCTAATTACTGTTTGGGAAACACAGCAACGTGCCTGCCCTGCAATGGCAGTAGACTATCCGCCTTCCACACCTGCTTCCAAGTCACCGAGAAAGCTCTCGGCTGCCCCAAGGTTACCAGGGAATTGGTTGAGGGTAAAGAAACTCCTCCCCCCGCATGGCTCAGACTCAGGTTGAACCCAAAGTTGATAGTGACGGGGAGACGCGTTTGCAGAAATGAGAACAGCTGTGTTTCAGAGAGAATGAACATGCATTCGTTGCTTTTGGTCGATGTTCCTTTTTCTAAGGCCTCAGCTAATTCCCTACGGGGTAGAGATAAAACCCAGTACCTGAAGGTCGAAAAGTCAATTAAATCACCACTTTCTCGAAGCTCATTAGAGACCAAGGACCCACTGCTGGAAATAAGCTGTGCGTGGGCGCCTGCCCGCCAGCCTGGTCCCCAGCGCCCTGACCTTCTGCCCCTCCTCTTGCAGTCAAGTTCAGCAGCTGCCTGGGGACCAAGGGGACACACTATGAGACCGACAGCGTGGACTTCAAAGTCGGGGCTGACGGGACGGTCTTCGCCACCCGGGAGCTGCAGATCCCCTCCGAGCAGGTGGCCTTCACCGTGACGGCGTGGGACCGCCAGACGGCCGAGCGCTGGGACGCCGCGGTACGGCTGCTGGTGGCCCAGACCTCACCCGCGTGCTCCGGACACAAGGTAAGGTGTGACTACATGCGGGGGGGCGGGGGAGCTGGGTAGGGGTCCTTCCTCTTTCAGGTCACCGAGCAGAACCTCTGCAGAGGCTGACACTTGAGTGGGCGGCGTGGGCCGGGAGGGGGACCCCTGACCTCCCACCTTCCCAGACAGGGCTGCCCACAGGCTCCACCCCCGCTGAGTGTAGTGCACAGCTGTCAGCACCCTTTTTCGGACAAGGGCCCCACAGCTCCGCTTCTCACCGGGCACCTCTCCTGCCTGAGGCTTGTAGCCCACCAGCCCCGGAGGCTCCCAAGGCCTAGAGGGACAAGAAGTAAGACAGAGGCCACATGGCTGGCCTTGCGAGGTGGCCAGAGTAGCTGGCGTGAGACTGATTCAGAGAGAGGGAAATGGGGAGGGGGGAAGGAGGGGGAGGGAGTTCTCTTAGTTAAAGCCGTCATATATAAAATGTGGTTGCTGATGGTGGCCAAATTTTCTTATTTGAAGAGAGTATAAAATGCATCGTTGGTGAGGGAGACAGAAAGTGAAAGAGAGAGAGAGAAGGAGGGAGAGAGGGGGGAAGGAGGGGGAGGGAGAGGGAGGGGGAGGGATGGAACCCTTCACGTAGACACACACCGGCCACTGACACCGGCCTCCACAGCCCTCCCTCCAGCTTCACCTCTGACTCGGTTGCATGGCCCTGTTGACCGGACAGGAGGGGTGAATTCACTTCCCCTGGTTGGTCCTGAAAGGCCTCTCAGCCCCACAGGCCCCAGGAATCCAGGACCAGACCCCTCAGCCCCCAGAAATCCCCACATTAGGTTTCCCGTGTCTGAGGGGGGACCAGGTCTGCTCACCTCTGCCCATCCCGTGTTTCGGCAGCTGCGTTGGCCTCCGCATGAGGGCTCCCTGGTCAGCAGAGAAGTTGCTGCCCAGTTGACCTGCATGACGGGTCCAGCTACACACGTCCACCTACGTGAAGGGTGGACCCGTGGGGAGGGAGATGCCCTTACAATCAACAGGAGGCCTTGGGGTCATCGGTGTTATGATGTGCGTGCGGTTCACCAGCAAAAGAAACACACCAGTTAAAGCAGGACAGGCCATCGGGGACAGCATTTGTGGGTATTCCCTCGGAAAAGGGTTCGAGGGATGTAGAGGGTTAGACCAAGTTGACCAGATCCCTTTCTGCAGATTTGCCCAGAACCTCACAGGACTAAAGGGCTCAGTGAACCTCAGTGGGAGACAGTCTGCAAGTTTCCCCAAACCTATTTGACCAAGGAACCTTCTTAATGGGACATCTTACAAGGCAGGTGTTCTGAGGAACCCACTTTGGAAAGCAGGGGCTGTGTTTCATGTGTCTTGTTAAACAACATAGAGGTGGTTTTGGTGAGAAAAGGGAAAATGGTGACTCGGTGGATAGCCTTATCTTGGTGGTGAGCTGACCCCATTGGGAAGGACGTCCTGAGTGCCCTCGTGGGTGTGCTGAACCAGGTGTTGAAACACGCTTCTAACAGGCGCCCCCCAGATCGTGAGCCTCACCTTGGGGATGTTGAAAACCCTGAGACAGATGGATGTGGTTTTCCATTCCTTCCCGAATGACCGTGACAAGCCACACCCTGGTGAGAGGGCAGCATGGCCCACGCAGGGGCCCCTCCCTGTAGGCAGCCAGGCCAGGGGCAGCAGTGGGAAGGCTTACATCCCTGACTGTGATGCAAAAACTGCACCTTGTGGGCAAGGAGTAGGGCTCCCTAACACCCATGGATGGCCTCAGATAAAAGGCATTAATTAAAAATATAGGGACTTCCCTGGTGGTCCAGTGGTTGAGACTTTGCCTTTCAATGCAGGGGGTGTGGGTTTGATCCCTGGTTGGGGAGCTAGGATCCCACGTGCCTCGTGGCCAAGAGACCAAGACATAATACAGAAGCAATTTTGTAACAAATTCAGTAAAGACTTTGAGGATGGTCCACATCAAAAAAAAAAATCTTTACAAAAGTAAAAAGAAAATAGAAATAATAGCACCTTTTGTCAGGCATGTTAATGAAGCAATTTCTGATGCAGTTAATCCCCTAATCCTCCAAAAAGGGTGACTGCAGTTAGTCCTCAGGACACGTGAACCTCCAACCCCACAGCAGGCAGGCCCAAGAAGCACCCGATCTGCAGATTCCACATCCCAGGCTCAGAGCATCCTCGGGGCTGACTTTGTGGGGTTACACCCTGAGCACATGAAACATGACCCTGTAGGTGGTGGGCAGAGTCTCTGCAGCCCACCTGACCCAGTCCTTCCCTGTTCATTTCATGTCCCCTTCGTTGCTGATGGCTCCCTGCTTCCTCCTCCTTCAAATCCAAAGAGCCCTGCCCTGACTTTCTAGGACCCCACCTAGACCCTGCCCTAAGTGCGTCCACAGTGAGCCTCACAACATCTCCAGAAGTGGGTGCTGTCACTGTCCACACTTTACAGAATCATGTGACTGCAACCTCTTTGCTGCATGGGAGAACCAATGATCTGGAAAGGAGTGAAAAAACGACTTTCTAGGGACAGCTGAGCCTGGCATCGTAACGGAGCCTGGCTGCCCTGGATTGTCAGTTTGAATCAAGGCTTCTCCAGCTTACTGGCTGATGTTCTAGGACAAGCATACAACCTCTCTGAGGTTTACTGCTCTCGAAAATGGGATGGCTGTGTTACCTACATCCTATCCAAGGGTTGTTGAGAGGATTGTGTGAGATTATGTGAGCTCAGGCAGGGTGCAGCTCTATGAGAGCCCTGTGTCCCCAAAGAGGCAAAACATGGTTGCTCTCATTGCTGTCACTGGCATGGTCCCAGCCCTCTGAGTCACGTGCTCACCATGGCCACTGGGCCCCCACCAGGGTGGTGCCAGGGGGACAGGGAGGAGGGTCTGTGTGGGACACTGGGTCACTCAGTTGATGTGCCATTACAGAGACCAGTGCCAACCTTTGAATAACGTCACTCTGTGTAAATGGGTTAAGGTGATGCCAGATTTCTGGTGTCCTTAGTCACCTGCCAGAAGCAAATGTAAATCTTCTCCAGGGGAAAGTACCACACCAGACCTCAAATTATATATCCGTTTATATACAATGTCTAGCGCTCAACTGAAAATGACTGGAGGGACAAAACAAGATAAATAAAAATCAAGAGGAGGAGCAGATGATAATCAAAGACCCACAGGGCTCCAGGTAATAGAGTTATCAGACATAGATTTTATCATAATTATGCTCACTGTCTTTAAGCACATTAAATGCAAGATTTTGACAGAGGATGGGAAGATTAAAAAAGAATTAATTGGGCAGTTTAGGACTGAAAAATATAACAAACGAAATTAAGAGCTCAATGGACAGATATATCTGCAGATTAGACACAGTTGAAGAGAAGATTAACGAAGCAAAAAACATCAGAAGAAATATTCAGGCCAAAGTGTAAGGAGATATCCAGAGAGAAAACACAAAGGAAAGAGTAAGAGATATTGGGAAAATGGTAAGAAGTTCTAACATGAGTATGTTTGGAATATGAGGGGGAGAGACAAAATGGAGCAAAAGTAATATATGAAGAAATATCGGCAGAAAATATTCCAAAACTGGCAACAGACATCCAGGCATAGATTCAAAAAGCCCTATGAACTCAAAACAGGATAGATATAGAGAAAACTGCACTTAGGCACTTTCTTAGTCCATTCAGTAGGCTATAACAAAATACCATGGACTGGGGGGCTTACAAACCATAGAAATTCATTTCTCACTCTTCTGGAGGCTGGAGGTCTGAATCAGAGTGGCACAGGGTCAAGTTCTCATGAGGGCCCCTCTTCCAGATTGCTGCCTGCAGACTTATATCTTCACATGGCAGAGAGCAAAGATAGGAGGCCAGCTCACTCACAACTCCTGTAAGGACACTAATCCTGTTATGGAGACTCCATCCTGATGACCTCCCTTAATCCTAATCACCCCCAAAAGGCCTCACCTCCTAATATCATTCCATTGGGAGATAGGGTTTCAACAAAAGAATTTTGGGAGGACACAGTCCACAATAGGCATTTTAAGGTAAAATAGCTGAAAGCAAAAGTCAAGGAGAAAATCTTGGAAGCAAATAGAAAAGACAGAGTTTCTTTGAAAGAGGAATAATTAGATGTAAAACTGACTTCTCAACAGGAACTACGGAGGTTAGAAGACAATGGAATGAGATTTTTAAAGTGCTAAAGAAAACAGAATTCTATGATTCAGTAAAATGTCCTTCACGGAGTAAAGGTGAATAAAGACAGTTGTAAACAAATAAAAACTGAAAGAATCTGTCACAAGTTGTGTTCTTCAGGCAAGAATAAGATGATTTGAAGTAGAAAATCAAGAATGAGAAGATTAAGTAGATGAGAAAATACCGGTGTATAATTACAGGGTAATGTTTTGTGGGATGTAAAGAAGATGACTCAGATTCATGACGAGAATGACATAGATTTTTGAGAAGGGATAAATGGAGTCAGAGGGATCGAGGATGCTTGCGTTGTCCTGGAAGACGATGGAAATATCAAACTAATATTATACTTGGTTGAGACACATCACTAAGAGCCATAGTGATGGATTCATTACTTTAAGGTGCACATGAAACACTGACCACGATTGACCACAGTCTAGGTCCAAAAGTAAATCTTAACTTCAGGAGAGTTACCTAAAGTCTACATAGTGTCTAAACTAGCACTAAATTGATTAAAATGTATCTATTATAAAAACAGATATTTATTTCTCTTGGAATTTTCGTATAATTCTAACACTGCCGTATATGAAGATCTTATGCTATAGCTGGATAATTTAGTATTAGTAACACAGCACTGGGCAGGGGACAGCTAAATTCTCCCTCCATTCTAGATGTATTTCTTGTTTATCGTCACCTTTTTTAGTCCTCACATTTAGGCAGTATTTTTTTAAAACACCCTTAAATAACATAATTTGTCATTTTCCCTGGTAATCAATGTGAATTTTCAAAGAAACATGCTTCTTAAACAATAAAAAAGAGTCATAGGATTAAGTTCTAACATAATAGATGGAAAATAGAATAATAAAGCTTATCAATCCAAAAAAATGCAAGGAAAGAAAAGTGAAATGCCAGAATAGATGAGATATTTGTCTTTGAGTAGGATGGTAGATTTACAAATATATTATTAATTATAATAATTGAAAATAGATTCACTCATAATTAAAAGAAAACAAATTGACAGGTTATATTTTTAAAAATCCAACTATATGCAGCTTACAAAAGATACATCTAAAAAGTATAAGGATAAAAACCAAATACCGTATGCTAACACATATATGGAATCTTAAAAAAAAAAATGGTCATGAAGAACCTAGGAACAGGATGGGAATAAAGACGCAGACCTACCAGAGAATGGACTTGAGGACACGGGGAGGGGGAAGGGTAAGCTGGGACAAAGTGAGAGAGAGGCATGGACATATACACACTACCAAATGTAAAACCGATAGCTAGTGGGAAGCGGCTGCATAGCACAGGGAGATCAGCTCGGTGCTTTGTGACCACCTAGAGGGGTGGAATAGGGAGGGTGGGAGGGAGGGAGACGCAAGAGGGAAGAGGTATGGGAACATATGTATATGTATAGCTGATTCACTTTGTTATAAAGCAGAAACTAACACACCATTGTAAAGCAATTATATTCCAATAAAGATGTTGAAAAAAAAAAAGTATAAGGATAGAGAAAGTTGAAAGTAAAAGCACAGGGAGGGAAATACCACGCAAATACTAATCAAGAGAAAGTTGGTGACGAGGGCTCTGTTACTATAAGAATCAAATGTGTGTGCACTTGTAATATGACTTCAAAATATTTGAGCAAAAATTGATAGAACTAAAAGGACAGGTAAATAAGTATACGATCAGTGGTAAATGTTAACATATATCTCTGAGTAAGTAATAGAACAAGCAGACAAAATATCAGTAAGGAAATAGAAGACTCGGAGCACAGAATTAAGAAGTCTGACCTTAGTGAGGTGTACATGAAACACAGAAACCGACCGCTGCTAAATACAGATTCTTTTCAAGTGTACTCAGAACATTTACCAAACTTAGCCATAGGCTGAGCCTTCAAGCAAAATTCAACATGCTTCCAAAGTTTAGAATCAAACATAGTTTGTGTTCTTACCTCAGAGCAATTAAGCTAGAAATCGATAACAAAGAAAATAACTGAAAAATCCCCATAGATTTGGAAGTTAAGTAAGTGCCTTCTTATTAACCCGTGGGTAGAAAAGAAATCACATGGGAATGAGAGAATATTGTGAACTGAGTAATAAAACTAGCTGGATGTAGCTGAAGTCACACCAGATAGAAGTGCGTAGCCTTACGTACGTACATTAGAAGATAAAGCAGGCCGAAAATCAGTGACGTTAACGTTCATCTCAAGAGATTATAAAAAGAACAGGAAAGGAAACACTTTGTGTTTCCACACAAAGGAGAAGATAATGAAACAGAAAATAATAGAATCAACAAAGACAAAAGTTGGTTCTCTACTGAACTGTAGACTTAGGAAGAAAAAGAACCTGCAAATAATCTCTATCTGGAATGGAAAGAGGACGTCATGACCAATCGCACAGACATTAGAAAGGTCACTTGCGGGCATTATGTACAACTTATACCAATATATTTGAAAATATACGTGAAATGGATAACATTCTAGAATATAAAATTTACCAGAACTAACATGAAAGGAAAATCTGAACTGTTTTATTATTATGAACAAAATTTTCATTCAAATTTTTATCACAAATAAATACCCACACCAGGATGGCTCCACTGGTAAGTTGTAACCAAGCTGCAAGGAGTTAAAACTCATCTTACACAAGAGGGGTCACTTCCCCAACCAAATGGGCACCATGCTGAAACCAGCAAGAACCTTACCCAAAGCCAGCACGAACCTTGAAAGGACAGTGAGAGAAAGGGTCGTCACATGCCAGTCCACTCATAAATAGATGGGAAAAAGCCAAAGCAAAATATTAACACACTCAAATTCAGCCATGTTTACAGGGGATATATAACGGCCACATTCGTCTGTTCCAAGAATGCGAGATTTGGTTTAACACTTAAAAGTTAATCCAAGTAATTCAACACAGAATAAACATCACATGATCATCTGAATACTGACTGTTAAATTTAACTTCATTCAGGATGAAAATATTCAACAAATTAGGAAAGGAAGAGACCATTCTTAATCTCACAAAGGGTGTCCACAGCAAACATCCAGTCTACAGTCGGAATACTCGAAGGCTTCCTTGACATCAGGAATAGGACAAGGACACTCTTACATTACACGCCAGAGCTTCAAGCCAGTGAGGTGAGCAAGAAAAAGAAAGTGGAATAAACAGAACTAGCATTATGTGTAGCTTATATAATTGTGAATGTAGAAAATCCGAAATAATCTGCAGATAAGTAACTGGAATTAATGAATGATGTTAGCAAAGGCGCTAGATATAAAAGCAATTGCACTTCTACGGACGAGGAATAAATAGTTAGAAAATAAAATCTGAACCAGATACCAATTACAGTAGCATTAAAAATTATAGTTAGGGCTTCCCTGGTGGCTCAGTGGTTGAGAGTCCGCCTGCCGATGCAGGGGACATGGGTTCGTGCCCCGGTCCGGGAAGATCCCACATGCTGCGGAGCAGCTGGGCCCGTGAGCCATGGCCGCTGAGCCTGCGCGTCCGGAGCCTGTGCTCCGCAATGGGAGAGGCCACAGCAGTATATATATATATATATATATATATATATATATATAGTAATAAACCTAACAAAAAATTTTCAAGACCCTTACATATTACTGAGAACAATTAAAGAAGATCTTTAAAAATAGAGGGATGTGCCCTGCTCATAACATAAGAGACTTAAAGTGGTGAGGATGTCAGTTCTACCCAAAGGTTTCCATAGATTCAACACAATCCCAACAAAAATCCCAGCATGTTTTTTCTTTGCTTGTCTATAGAAGTGTTAAGAGCTGACTTTAATTTTTAAATAGAAATACAAGGGGCCAAGAATAACCTAGAACCACACAAAGATGCGAGGACCTGGTGTCTCAGACGTCAAGACTACAAGTAAAGCACACCACTACTGGCATGTGGGGCCCAACGTGGGCCTCCCTGTGCACTGCAGGGTGTTCAGCAGCATCCCCGGCCCCCACCCCCTAGATGCCAGCAGCGCCCCAGCAACCCCACTTGCACCCAAAGCTGTCTCCAGTCATTGCCAAATGCTCCCCAGGGGCAAAATCGCCCCATCGGAGAACCACTGAACTACAGTAATTAAATGGTGTCGTTTGAGAGCAAAATAAATGGAACAGAATAGCAAGCCCAGAAAAAATACTTAATGTTTTAAAAAGTCGTCTTCATGGAGGTTTAACTTTTATTCCACACAGTTCACCCACTTCACATAACGACTTGATGAACCTTGTCAAGTGCACACGGTGCCAACACTTGATTTGTTTGAGTGGCACCAGATGGCAAAGGCCAGAAAGCTACAGCCCACAGGTCGCATCTGACCTGCCACCTGCCTTTTGATGGCCTGAAAGCTAAGAATGGTTTCTGTATTTTTAAATGGTTGTATAAGTGCCTGTATTAATATCCTCGACTTTGCTTCTTGGCCTACAAAGCCTAAAATATTTAACTATCTGACCCTTTAACAAAAAGCCTGCTAAGCCCTGCTTAGAATAGTGGGTAAGGACTATCTCTTCAGTAAATGATGCTGGGCCAGTCGGGTACCCTTAATGGGAAAACGTGAAGTGACCCTGTACCACACTCCACACCCCAGATCAATTCCAGGTGGATTGTAAATCTGAGCGTTCAAGACAAACCAAACAAACGGAAGAGAACATAGGGGGTGACGTGTGGGGAAAGCTTCCTTATACACAACCCATGAAGCACAGGGTATCCAGGGCAGGTCGATGATTGGACCTGGTTACAAATAAGAATGTACTCATCAGAGCACATACTTACGAAAGTGAAAAGATAAGCCAGAGCTGGAGAGAGGATATCTGTGACCCTTAATGACTGACAAAGGAGGCACGTCCAGAATATATAAAGAGAGCCTCAAATCACTACGTAAAGACAGATAACCTAATGATAGAAGAAAAAAGAACACAGGCTGTCCACCAAAGAGAAGAGCCAGTGTGTGGATCAGTGTGAGGACCTGTCAACCTCAGCAGGGCAATGCAGATTAAAGCCGAAAATCCGCCAGGATGGCTAACCTTAGAAAGACTGGAAATACCAAATATTGGTGAGAATGTGCAGAAGCTGGAGTTACCATGTGCTCTTGGTGGGCGTGCGTAATGGTGCAGCCTCTCTAGCGTCAGCGGGCGTTTTCATTGGAAGTTGAATATACGTTTGCCTGGTTGAAAGGAAAACTGTTCCTCTACTCACACTTCTGACACCAAAGGGGTAGGTTTTCCACCCCAGCCAGTTCTCTGACTTTCCGTGGACACCAACTGGATGTTCTCTAATTTAATTCAGTTCCGACACTCGCAGCCCGGAGTCAGCACAGACCCCGCAGGCTCAGGGTTCAGTCCCAAAAGCCCACCCCCCTTCGGGCGTCAGTTACAAGTGGTGGGTCTCCAGGTTACTCGCTTCCGCCCGGCTCGGTTCCCACAACCCCCACCGCAGTTCGATAATTTGCTACGATGGGTCACAAAACTCGGGGCAACACTCACTTATTATTCCTGGTTTACCATGAAGGATATTATAAAGGAACCAGAGGAGCATCAGAGGAAGAGTTACTTAGGGCGAAGTCTGGAAGGGTCTCAAGTGCAGGGGCTTCTATCCCTGTGGCGATGGGGTGCACCACCCTCCTGGCACATGGATGTGTTCACCAACCTCGAAGCTCTCCACGCCCCAGAGTTTAGGGATTTTTATGGAGGTTTCATCACGTAGGCATGATCGATTAACTCGACCTCCAGCCCCTCCCCTCTCCCCAGAGGATGGGGTGTAGGTCTGAGAGCTCCAAGCTTCTAATCATGGCTTTAGGCTTTCTGGTGGCCAGCCCCCTCCAGGAGCCCACCCAGAGTCACCTCACGAGAACAAAAGATGCTCTCTCACCCAGGAAATTCCTAGGGGCCTAGGAGCTCTGGGTAAAATACTCCTGTCAGCCCATCACTGCAGAGATTGGTTTTGAGAGCTCTGTGTCAGGAATAGAGGGCAAAGACCAAATTTTGTATTTTTTGATGATGCTGCTGGTTTTAGGTACAAGCCCAACGGAAGTGTGTACACATTCGTACCAACAGCTCTGCACCAGAATTTGATAAATCTGAAAAGAACCCAAACGCTCATCCTCATTACGTTGGATAAGTACCTGGTGGTGGATTCATACAGTGAATTTCTATGTAGCAGCAAAAATGAACAAAGCAACAGGATGGGTAAATCTCACAGACACATATCGAGGGAAACAGGGCGGGCACCCAGGCAGGAAAGTGCAGACTGTGAGTCCAGACGTGGACAGCTCAGAGTGCGTGTACAGCCGCGCAGGGGACCGCTGTGGGAGGCGAGAGGAGGTGGCCCTGGTGGGGGCCTGAGGGACGTGAGGGGGTCCTGGGGGCAGGTGTTCATTATGTGATCATTAGTGTGTCTG
Source organism: Lipotes vexillifer (assembly GCF_000442215.2). NCBI lineage: Eukaryota > Metazoa > Chordata > Mammalia > Artiodactyla > Lipotidae > Lipotes > Lipotes vexillifer. The sequence continues at coordinate 1,969,036 of NW_006789032.1, read as the reverse complement.
TTCACTGACGTTTCAAGCACTTTCCTGCATGTCGTTTATAATTCTCAATTTTCAAACGTTTTTTAATGCCTGCAGAGGGCTTCCTGGCTGGGTTTGGAGAGGTGGGGTGTTCAACGAGAACGTCGCCAGCAGGGGTTCTGTTAGCAGAAGTTTCTAGAAACACAAGGGCCTCCTTCAAAGAAGCCATTTGCAGTGTTAAAAGTCCCGAGAAGCTCTTACCAAAAGGAGCCTTGAAGCAAATCCCTGGAGGAGGGCGCGAGGGGACCCCCTAATTTCCCGGTTCCATAAATTCCATCTCTCCCGTGTCGAGGTCCCGTCAAGCGCAGTCTCCCTTGTCCGTCATTCCAGCGACTGTGGAGCCAGCAAAACTGACAGCTTTCCAGTTAGGTGAACCATAAAAATTTGGCAATTTCTCCCCTTTTCCTTTCCTTTCTTAGCAACAATTTAAAGGCGGTCTTTTTGTGGGTAATGCAAACAGGGCTGGAATCTGGAAGAACTTTTTTGTGTGCCGTCTTGCAGGAAAGCTGACAGCAATTCAATTAGAAAATTTAATTAAGTCACGTATTTCCCACGGGAGTGCTGAATCGCCCCCGAGGAATCAGAGCAATATTCCAGCCCAACAGTAAATACTGAAGATAAAGTTCCTCGCACCATTGTCATCTGACTGGCTGCAGTAGCACTTGGAATTGTCGATGGGACCTGTGGGTATAGTGTGCAAGAAAGAAACTGTTGTTTATGAAACTAATATTGGGTCTTAGAGTATGTCAGCATCTCTGAAAGATAAATTCAGCTGAGCGTTAACCCAGCAGCCGGACCAGGCCCAGATGCCGAAGCGTCTTCTTTCCTCGGGGTCTTGGCCTCCATGGGTGGATGGGCTGAACTTTGCCCCCCAGGGTTCCTGTGTTGAAACCCACAGAACCTCAGAATGGGACTGGGTTTTCAGATGTGGTTAGTTCAGGTGAGGTCCCTAGGGCGGACGGACCCTAATCCAGCATGACAAGTGAACTTATTGAGAGGGGAATTTGGACGCAGACACGCTCACGGACAGAACTTCGTGTGCAGATGAAGACAGGGATCGAGGTGATGTTTCTACAAGCCAAGGAACCCGGAAGATTGCCGGCAGCCACCAGAATCTAGGAGAGGGGCTGGGACAGATCTGCTTGGCCCTCGCGAGGGACAGCCCTGCCACGCCTGCGTCTTGGCCTGTGGCCTCCAGAACTGAGACATGAACGTCCATTGTGGAAGCACCCCAGTCTGTGGTGCTTTGATTCGGTGACACCAGGACACTCAGTCACCAGGGGTGTGGCCAGTGCCTTCCAGCTGAGGTGGACGCCCAACCCTGGGGCTGTGCCGACAGACCCAAGGCAGCCTCCCAAAGGTGGGATGTGAGTCCGGACCCGGGCATCCAGCCCAGTGTTCCTGATGCCTCAAGTCCTCTCCTCGCCTCTGCTTTGGGTCTCCAGGACCGACAAGGACAAGTCTTGCCAAGACCCCGATTCTTTAAGCCCCTGGGGTCCATCACCCCTATCCCCACAGTCTGCCCCCTGCGAGTGGGCAGAGCCCATCTTGCTATCATGGACGCCCAGGTGGGTTACAAGACAGTGGAATGGAGAGGGCCTGGTTGAGAAGCAATTCCTGCAACCCCCTGGCGGTGCAGCCCCTAAGGAAAGTCTGGTCCGCGAGCGGCCCTGCGTCCCAGCATCACCCGCTTTCCATGAGCGCCAGAGGGCTAGTGCCCGCGCCTGAACCCCTACACCGCCGACTCGGAGTTTTAACCAAAGGGGGCGCGTGGGGCTTTCCACGCCAGGCGTCACCTTGGGAAGGCACCTGAAGGTCATTAGGTGGAGCTGAGTGACAGAGTGCACACCTTCAGAAAGTAGCAAGATGGTCCTTTTATGCTTTTCCAAAAGACGGCCTCAACGTGACTGAGAAACAGCAACTCCCAGGAAACAGACAACAGTGTGGTCAGTGAGCTTGCAGACAGCCGTCCACGTGCCTCTTTTCCCCCGGAGGATGGCAGCTGCGTTAGTGAGTGATAATGACCTCCTCGCTCCTGCAAGTTCAGACGGTGCCGTACAACTGCCGGGAAGGAGGCTGGTCCCTGTCCAGGGTCTGTGGTCATGACCACAGCCCGGCGGCCCGCCCCGGCGATGCGCGATCAGTAGTAGATCTCAGCGGATGCGCAGAGCTCCCCAGAAGACTGCAGCGTTTAACTCTGCCAGCATGAAGGCACGAGTGATTTCTAGTTGCTGGAAGGTGCGTTTTCTGCAGTTGTGGAGAGCCGCCCTGGGGTCCGCAGGTGGAGGAGGTCCAGCTCGGGCTGTGTTTCAGGCTGCAGACGGCCTTGAGCGAGTGTCGGGGTCAGCCCTTCATTTTGCAGAGGAAAGGTGCCCAGGGTCCCACAGCCCAGGGAGAAAAGCATCACGGTCATTGGTCACTTTCCCTGGCCTGTCCCGGGGGGTGGGCGGGTGTCGCAGCCTGGGGCACCGCCTCACGGAGATTTGAGCGGGACGAGGGAATGAAGATGACGGGTGGCTCACTGACTCCCACGGCTGGGGGGAGCAAAGGGCACGAGAAAGAGGGGCCACTGCCAGGCAGGGAAGCCTCGGACACGCAGGCCGGGGGAGAGGAATGGACCGCACGATCCTGCCCTGTCTCATTCCTGCGGGCCAAGGAGCGAGACCCCGAGGGGGCAAGTGAGCGGCGGGTGTGCTCGAAGGACTCTGAGCCCCGTGAGTCAGAAAGATCCCAAGTCACTCTCTTGGTCACTGGGTGAGTGAAGACTGTCTGCATGTCCCCGCCGGACACTTTGTAACATTCTAAGATGCAACGGCATCACCGGGAATGGTCCCACGAAGGCGGCGACAGGCCTGACCACTGAGCTGCAGCCACGGGCTGGACTTAGGTGGGGTGGCTGGCGGGGGGCTGGGCCGGGAGAGGGTAGAGGCTGCCGCTGTGTCCTGGGGGTCAGGAGGGTGACATCTGAGTCGAGACCCGAGATGAGAGAAGCCAGCATTCCCACAGAGGGAGCATCGCAAGCGGGGGGAGGTGGCCGGGCAGGTCCCTGGCCAGGCGGCCTTTGGTCAGGCATCTGAGTCTATTTTAGGGTGTGTCAGGGCCCAGAGAGGGCTGAAAGCGGGGCGGGAGGGTGGCTCCTTCTGGTGCAGCCCCAGGTCGGCCAGCACAGCGCTCAGCCTACTTCCTGCTTGTCTCTGCAGGGCTGGTTTGCTAAGTGGGGTGGAGGCCCCCAGGGGCCGGCCCAGCTCGGTCTCCCGCCCCGTGGGGTCCATCACCCCTCACCGCTGTGCTCTGGCCACTGTCCCGTCCCTGCCCTGGGAGGTCCCGCCACCCAGTACCCCTGCCTGGATCCTAGAATCTCCCCTCTCTCAGCTTCTCCTTTTCCTGAAACAAAACAAAAGCCTCAGAGGGCACGAGGCCATGCCCACCCCACCAGATCCACCGCTTTGCCCCCATGTCCCTATGGGGGTGATGTCGCGTCACTTCTGCAGGACCTGCCCCGCCCCCAGCACTGCTGTCCTGCAGCAAAGCAAAGCGATGTGATGTGATGTGAGTCCAGTAAGGGAAGGAGAGAGACCCTCCCTCACTGCCTGTCAAACGCCAGCCTTCCTCCTGACCAGAGCCTTCCAGGATCACCCGCACCAACAAAACTGGCCATTTTTCTCACTAATTGACACCAATATGAGTGATGCCACTCGGTCCCACTGCAAACAACTCCAGGAAAAAGTCATACGTTTTGGCCTAACTTGCTAGTTTAATTTTTTTTTTTTTTTTTTTTTTTACTGGGATTGTTTTTTTTTTCTTTAAACTACAGAGTAATTTCATTTACGTTT
>NW_006789032.1:1945134-1964878 GCF_000442215.2 Lipotes vexillifer | reverse complement strand
TTTTTTTTTTTTTTTTTTTTTTTTTTTTTACTGTGATTGTATTTTTTTTCTGTAAACTACAGAGTAATTTCATTTACGTTGTTCCTGGCAAAACGTAATTTTCTGGATTCTCCAGAGCCAGTTACCAGCCAGGGTACTCGCAGGAGATGCCTGGAGACGGCTTGTGTCAACGGGAGGAGTGGGGGGCAGGCGGAACTGCTCAGGCGCTGGGGGTCCTCGCCGTGTGGGGGGCCGAGGATGGCCGAGCAGCCTGGCCGGGCTCGTGGAGGTGACACACACACACAGACACGGTGGGGCAGGCTTGTCTGAACATTCGGGCATCCCCCCAACTTCCTTACCGTGGCCCGTAAAGCAGACACGTCCTCCCCTGTTCTCCCGTCCATTACACCTGCATCCTGCCTGCTCCCTGGGCTGCATGGGTGGGCGCATTGTCTTGTGTCTTCGTTTCTGGGCGGACACAAGGCTGAATAGGGCAAGGGGTGTGCTCTGAGCATCTGTTAAAAGAAGTGTGGTTTTGACACTACTGAGGAACGTGAAGCCTTCCCTCGGGATGATGGTGATGGATGCGAGTCGCCAAAAGAACCGCGTCTCAGCTGTTCCCCCAGGGCTGCTCCCACCCTGAGTCCCTGGCCCATCTGCCTAGGACACGGGGGCACTGGGCGCCAGGGTCGCAAAGAACAGGCAGCATCTGCCCTCCATGTCAGGGCTCCCCTGTCCAAGCTGAGGAGCAGGGAGGGGCCGAGGGAGTGGCCTGAGTTCTGACCCCAGCCCCATGAGCCTGGGCCAGTCCCCGGACCTCTGCCCAGGTGTGAGTGAGCACAGCGCCAGCCCCTGCCTTCCTGGGCTGTCCTGGGCGTGAGTGAGCAGGCGGGAGGGGGCGTCCGTCCCCGCCCCCTGCCCCGCACACAGCAAGCAGCGTGTACAGGAGTGTTCGCTTAAGACTGTCCTGCCAAATATAGATGCACAAGAAATAATCATGCTATTTCATTCAGGAAAACTTTCTTTGTATGATTTTTATGGGAATTTTCAAAACAATCTCGCCTTCTTAGGAGAGATCGCAAGTAAGAAATACCGTAGTGCTTTACGGGGCATAGGTAGGGCATTCGTCTTCCCTATAGTGTCGTGGATGTAAAAAAAAAAATCCACTAAGTGCCTTTTCAAAACCAAACTCATGCAAATGTTTGTTTAGAATGGCTCCCATGCTCTGTTTGTTACAGAACGGAGATATCTTTCTGTTGTTTTATTTTGTGTTTGTTAAATACCGTTTTATTCTGTCGGTCCTTAGCTACCATGGAAACCAGGCAGAAGGCTGCAGACAGAACCCTAGTTAAATGTTTTAAATATACATGCTTGCAGGCAAACAAAAAGTACCATTTTTCAAATGTATATTGAAAGGGAAGCAAAGGTAGAGAAATGAATGATCTGTATAGATTTTGGTGCCTCTTTTTTTTTTTTTTTTTTTTATGAAATCTAATTATCCTCAGTGAAAATCAGTACTGGGTTTGACATTTGGGAGAGTTGAGGAGTGGAAGGACACTATTTCCCTTATTGAAGCATGTTTAACCCAAAGCTATAAGGAAGCAATGAAAACAGGAAGGCTGGGGAATCAGAGACAGGGGAGAGGGTCGTAAACAACACTGACATTTGGGGAATGAATCTCGTCTACCCTTGTTCCAGCATAAGCAGTGTTAGTCTACAATGCAGACGTGGCATATCATTCCCCAAGTGTTTCATTTTGAGTACAGACCCATGAAATTCGTATCCCGGGGGCCCCAGGCCCTACATTGGTCGTGTTTCCGTGGCTGGGACGAGCCACCTCCTTCCCCAACATCGGGACCACCGAGAGGGTCAGGTGAGACTCTGTGAGTGGGTCTTGGTCACTCCGCATGTAAGAAGGTGCAGGAGCCGACAGGGCTGGACGCTGGACGCTGGTTGAAAGGAAAGGGGTCCCGGGTGGATGCCCCGGCAATGCTTCGTGAGGTGAGACACGCGGGCTGGTTGACCTTCGTGGCGAAAGAAAAGCAGCCCCGGCCTCATCAGGGCTCCATCCTGAGGGCCTCCCCTCCCTGCGTCTCGCGGGAAGCTCAGTGCAGGTGCAGGTCCCGGACCCCCGTCCCTCAGCTGCGCACCCACTGCCCAGAGAGGGGCTGGACGCACTGCTCCTGGGCACATGGCCCAGTCTGGAGACCAGAGAGCAGGGAAGACCAGGGAAGTTAAAAAACACAATTCCCTCCCACCTGCCCATTCCCTGCCTCCGCATTCAGGGTCCACGGCGCTGCACTGCCAGTCAGGGAAAGAAGATCACACAGGGCACCTTCCCAAGAAGGCACTGCCCTGGGTAATGAAAGCCCATGATTCCATCGGGGGGAGGGCCGGAAAGCTGACCCCAAGCCCCTTGATCAAGAAGTGTCCTCGTGGACACTGGCGGTCAGCTCGCCTGGTTGGCACATCCCACGGGGAACTAACTTGAAAATGTCCCCATAAATTTAGCTTTTGTTGAATCGGGTGGACTTGTGTTCACGCTATTTTCTCAAAAGTCGGGGGAGTTTACGGTGCTGAGGCAGGGTGGCACGGGACCCAACGGCTGCGTGGGAGGGCCCATGGGGGGCCAGGCTGTCATCTGTGACCCCATCTTCGAAAGTCAGGGCTGCCAGGCGCTCCTTAGAAACGCACCGGGATCTGGGAATTTTGAAGCCGTTTTCATATCCACGTCACCTCTTGAGGGCAGTGGCTTCTGCTGGGCCATCTTCTCTGGAGTACAGTGGAGCTCGTCGCACTTTGCAGAAGCGGCCGGGCGTCCATGGGGTTCCGTGTATGGGGTGAGGATAGGGGTGTGTCCAGGGCTCGGGCCAGAGGGGTGGCTTTGGTGGTGGTGAGTGCAGGGCGCACGCGCAGGACCCTGCTTTTGCTCCCGGCTCTGCAGAAGTGGCAGTTGGGTTTTTGGACTTTTTGTATCTTGTTCAGACTTTGCCCCAACTGCGCCGTGGGTGCAGTTCTTTTCAGTCCCTTATAGTCTCTTTGTATCTGTTGCTCAAGGAGACGTCTGTCCAGGTGCAAGCCCTGCAGCAGAGGGCCCCGGGTCCCAGGTCCCTGCCTGTCTCGCAGTGGGACCCGTCACCTACACTTCCGTCACCAGGAGAGGTGAGCAGTACATACCGCTTATTCGCTGCTAAGCAGCTGTCACCCTCCCCAAACCATGATGGCTGGGAAGGGACTTGCTGCCTTGAAGACAGAGTCTGCATTGTTTATATTCCCTGCTCAGTGCCGCTTCTGAGGGTTTCATGAGTCACCTATTTGCTTATACTTGGCTCTTCATAAGTCTGTGTTCCTACCAGGCAAGTGGTTGGGTGATAGAAAAAGATGACAAATTATAACTTTCTGCATGTAGATTGGAGGAGGTGCATATGACTGTCGTCCTCCCCTGACACTTTCCTCTCTCTCTCTTTTTTTTTTCCTTTTTGAAAAAAAGAAAAAAAAAAGAGGCGATAATTTAAAACCTGCCCCAGGTCAGTTTTACATTATTCATCTTTCACTTGTGAATGTGACGGAAAGGAAGTGACCCAGCTTCTTTCTAATGTCGGGGAGTCCCTGAAGACCTCACCTAGAAGCCACACTTGATTACTCTCATAATCAGACACACAGAGCGACCCTCCTTACAAGGAGAGCAGGCCCGAGCGGGCACAGGGCTGCTGGGAGCTTAAGAAAATAAGATAATGTGCCCAGTGAGGAGCTAAAAAACAAAAGCCACCTCGGGAAGGCGGGTGTGCAGGTCACTGCTGGGCTCCAGGTTTGGGCTGGTGCCAGGAGAAGGTGGAAAATGATGACTTTGCGGGAGGATGGCAGCCGTGCAGCTTGCCTGTGAATCTGGGGCCTCGGCCTTCATGTGAGAATGGAAGACGGTCCTTGTCTCCATTCCTCCCCTTTTCTCTTGAGTTCACTGAACTGTGTTCCTGAGCATGGGGGCTTTGTCACTTTGTCCCTGGAGAGGGGATGCCTATGCCTGAGACTGGTCCTGAAAACCTGCCGAGAGAGAAACGCCGAGCCCAGAGACGAGGTGACCTAGAAGGATCTTAGACCCCCGTCCTGGCCTCCCCAGACCCCCACGTGCTATAGACAGAGCGGGTGCACACACCCCTCGAGGGGGACCAGCCCGAGCAACCGCACAGGCACGGGATGGCGTTTTGTCTTTGCAGAGTGCGAGTCCGTTGGGGCAGTGACTCCATAGCTCACCTGTATCGCTCAGGAGCGAGACCGCGGAACCCCCCCAGGTTGTGACATAAAGAAGCTACGCTCCAGAAAGTACCCCAGCCTCCTGCCCACGCCCCAGCTGCCCCCAAAGCGCAGAGCTTGTCCAGCTCTGGGGGCAGGATAAGACTCATCCCGGGGCCCAGGCCCGGTGCTAGGACCCCAGCCTGGGGAGGCTCCTCCCCTAGTAAATCACCATTTCAGAGCATCGTCAGCAGAACGAATCCGATGGTAAGCCCAATTGATGAAGGATCAGTGGGAGAGGCCATCTGAAATGAGAAATGCTTTGTAAACAAGAGCTGATTAAGAAGCAGACGGATTTAGGGCCTCACAGATGAGCGTCTGGCCTCTGCGTGGTCTGTACCTGGGAGCCATGGCCCCTACCCTACCTCCGCCCCTTTTGGGAAAGGCCCGCTGCGGGCGGAAGAGGGCAGACATGTGTCCTGAGCGGTCCTGGCCCCTCAAGATGCCCATGTAAAAGCCCGTCTGCCACCCCTTCCTGGGGTCAGGGCTCCAGGGGGTCCCCAGGGCCCAAACGCCGCCACCCCCGCTGCACACCGTCCCCCGCTCGGCGGCTGCTTGTCGAGCACCAGCTACTCCCTGGGGTGGGCTGGGCTGAGAGTCCCATCAGAGGACTAGGCTATTTCCTCAGCGCTCGCCATCCTGCAAGCCTGCAGGTAACAGCTTGGCTGGCTCCAAGGCCAGCGCAGCAGTCAGGACCCTCTCCGACCCCCACCAGTTACAAGACCTCTGACTTGGGCTGAACTGTCTGTAAGGAACCAGTGATGTGGAGCCTGGCCAGCCTGTCAGGGCCGGGCTGTTGGTTTTGAGAAAATTGTGACACGTTACATACACAGAGAGAGAAACAAACAAAACACACACATATGTACACACATGCATGTGTATATGATATATAATAAGCACAGGGGCACGTGCACATATATGTGTGTGCACGTCTGTCTGTATGTGCCTGCCCCTATACATACATGCGTGTGCCTATATAGGTGAACATGCAGATGCACATCAGGAGCATAGAGGCCACATTCATGTTATCACCCAACACCTGCCATCGTTGGCTCAGAAACACGGGTGACCGGGGTGCAGTGGGGAAATCGGCAGCTGTCGTCTGTTCGGAAATACCTTCGAGAGTGGCCAGAAACGCGACTTACCATTAGTATGATTACGCGTCGGGGTTTGCGTGCCGCGCTCTGAACGGCCCGAGGTCCGCGCGGGTCCAGAAGCGCGTGCTCGCCTCATCAGGTGACAGGTCATTGTCGTCACCGGTGTCCCTCCCCCAGAGAAGTGGGTGTGTCTTCCCAGCTGAAGCTAGTGCAGGTCTGGCATTGATCTTCGCCAGATTTTGTTATTACATTTGTCTCACAGCTTTAAAATAGTAGCAAATATGTGCAATTTATTTAAACAACACTAGGGAGATTAACACCATGCGAGCTCAGCCTAAAAGCAAATGAAGACAAAGCAGGTTTTTCAAAGGAGAACGGCTCGATGACAACCTTGAAAATTCTGAGTCTAAAATTCAGAGGCTCGGGTGAGCTTCCGCAGGTGCCCAAGCATCAGTGGGTGAGGCAGACCTGCATTCTCTGTGCCGCACGTGGGAGACGTGGCGGGAGCCGGGACGGCCAGGCTCCACTTCCCAGAGGCCGTGCTTATGGCCGGGACCCCTGCCCCAGCACCCCACACATGCACACAGACGCGCTCAGAGCAAACACCAAGCGGGTCCCCTCTGCTGAGGCAAGTGCCTGCGCCGGGTGACCCTCGTTTCCTGTGAGGCCGGGAACCCCGGCAAGGTCGTGCGTCTGTGGAGCGTGGCAGTCCCCTGGAGGGCTCACTGAGCACACACGGCAGGCGTCAGCACAGAGGTGGGGAGTCCAGGTGGGAATCTCACACTTGGCATTTCTAACCTGGAAGCTGACGCCACGGGAACTCAGAAATGCCTCTGCTGGTCCGAGGTTTTTCACTGACGTCCTTGGGCCTCTCGGATGGGAATGTCCATGTCTGCCCAGCCCACTGCACACTGACGTGAGGACCCGTAGAGGGGATAGGGCCCCATGAAGAAACCCCAGAAGTGAGGGGGGCACACAGATCCTGCCTCTGCCTAAAGAGCTGTGTGACCTTCAGAAGTTACTTGGCCTCCCTGGTAGAGGGGGGATGACCTTCCTGTAGCCTTGGCAGTAGGGAAGATGCAGGCAGAGACGGTTCAGAACGCTCAGTGCCCACAAGGCGTTGGCTGCCCCTGACGCGTGGAGAGCAGTTGTCTGCATCCTGGCTGCAAGGGGGCGGGGTGTGGCCAGGACCATCCTGAACACTGTTCTGTGATGCTCATCAAGGAGTCTAGAGATGACCCCACCCCTGTCATCATGAGAGATGCAGGGTTGGTCACAAGGCAGCATCTGTTAGTTTGACTTGAATAGATGTTGAGAGAATGTCATGTTTCCATAGAAATCAAGGCCACTGGGGATGCACACACCTCGCGTGGATCCTTCTGATGAAGGATGGGAAGCGACCTAGGGAAGCCTTTTGGTTTTTAATTGCTGCAGACTCTTAAGTGCAGGAGCTCAACACGAAAGACAGCTGGACCCCTGGTGGGGAAAGTCCCAGAGGGGGGGTCTCTTTGGAGTGTGGCTTGTCCAGATGGATTTTTCCATTGACGTAGCATCAAGTTTCGGCGTTCAGGACTGCTATGATTTTTTGTTTTTTTTAATTAGTTTTGTCTACGTGTGTCTAACTTATGTCTGTGCAGCTTTTTTGCAAAAGGGGGTGGGGAAGGTTCAATGCGCAATGGCAGGACCAACAGGTTCTCACTGGGTGGGAGCTCAGCTGGAGGGTGGGGACCCCGCCGTGATTGGAGAGGGGCCGCCCTAGGGCCTCCAGCCAGCTCTGTCGTCTCTGGCTTGGGCTGTCCTGGTCCGAGGTCTGTCTCTGCCACGTGAGCTCTCATATGCTCCTGGCTCTGAGACTCGGAGTGAAATGAACATCAACCATGAGAACGGTGCAGAGGCAGCCACACGGGGCACCTTGAAAATAAACATGGAGGCGACATAGGTGTAGATGTCTTGTGTATACGTGAGTCCTGTTAGCTCTTCTAATTATACAATTTCATGTACATTATAACATTCAGAAATACAGAAAGGTAAAAGGAATAAATTAAAATAAAAACTCACTGGTGACCAGAGAAAACCAGAGTTTACATTTCTATGTATTTCCTTCCAATCTTTTCTCTATCCTTTTAAAAAACATGGGGACTTATGCTGCCTGTATACTTTGGTGCCATTTCTCCACTTCCTATTAGTGTATGGAATTTCTTCATATCTTCAAAGAGTAACTTCTTTTTTTTCTTAATACATCTTTATGGAGTATAATTGCTTCACAATGCTGTGTTAGTTTCTGCTGTACAACAAAGTGAATCAGCCATATGCATACATATATCCCCATATCCCCTCCCTCTTGAGCCTCCCTCCCACCTTCCCTATCCCACCTCTCTAGGCCGTCGCAAAGCACCGAGCTGATCTTGTGCTATGCGGCTGCTTCCCACTAGCTGTTTTACATTTGGTAGCGTGTATGTGTTGATGCTACTCTCGCTTCGCCCCAGCTTCCCCTTCCCCTGCCCCGTGTCCTCAAGTCCATTCTCTATGTCTTCATCTTTATTCCTGCCCTGCCACTAGGTTCATCAGTACCATTTGTTTTTTTTTTAGATTCCATATAGATGTGTTAGCATACGGTATTTGTTTTTCTCTTTCTGACTTACAAAGAGTAACTTCTAATGACACGTAGTATCCCAAGATATGAGCGTAGTGTAATGCATTTAAATATTATTTACCACCATCAGACTTCCAGAATTTTTTCCTGGTGTTTTTACTATTTGACATATACATAATGTTATTATAAAGACAGCTACAATGAACATCTTTATTTGGCGGGTTTGTCCACATGCAGTTCCACTGGGACAGACTTCCAGCTGTGGAGTTATGGGGTCAAAAGCGAGGACCATTTTTGAGGCTTCCGATAGTTGTTGGCAGAATGCTGCTCCCAGCAGTGAGGAGCCGCATTGACTTCAGAGCAGCCGACATTCAGTCCCGCTGGTTCCCGCCAGGCATGGGCTCTTATCAGTCTAATTTCCATAGCAACCCTCTGAATTCAGTGCTGTTATTACCAAGCCCGTTTTACAAAAGAAGTAGCCGGAGCTGAGCGAGATCAAGGGCACTTGCGTCACATGAATCTTTGGTTGCAGGTAAACATAAGACACCAGGTCTGTTTAACGCCAAATCCCACAACCTCAACCATCACCCTCTGCTGACTCACTCACGACACGCTCCTCAGGGGGGAGGATTCATTTTGTTTACTCTTGTCAGTTTGATGGGTGAGGAGGATATATTGCTTTAATTTGCATTGTTTGATGACTGGACATTTTTCATGAGTTTATTGATCCTTTGTATTTACTTTGCTGTTAATTATCTATTTGTGTCTTTTTCCTGTTATAATAAAGTTCCAATTTTTTCTTATTGATTTGTAGGAACTCTTTATATAGTCAGGCTCTTAGCTGTTTGTCAGATCTGTTGTAAATTCATCAATTGCTTTTTAGGGTTTATGTTTCCATAAACAAGGGTTTTAAGTTAAAACGTATGAATATTTTCCTTTGTAATTTTTTTCCATTGTTTTGGGCTTAAAAAGCCCTGATGTACTGGTTAAAGAGTCAGCTATATTTTCTTCTTTGTTTATGGTTTCTTAACCCCCATGTAATCTGTAGTCCATTTCTTTGTAGAGATGAGGGTCTTGCTAGATTTTTTTCCCTAACACGTCCCCACTTTTCCCAACACCATCCAATCTTTCCCTGGATCTAGGATAGTACAAATTCTAACAGATGCCTTTTCCTCTGCAACACCTAACCAGGCTTCTTTTCCTCTTCTCTCCCTTCCAAATAACGCCGCAGAAAGGAAAGAAGAGTGCATCCCTGGACTCTGTCCAGCCGCCAAATGACACACTGTTGCCGTGGCCACAGCATCAGAGCTCCAATGGGCTGAGGCGGCAGAAACGGGACTGGGTCATCCCGCCCATCAACGTGCCAGAAAACTCCCGCGGGCCCTTCCCACAGCAGCTGGTGAGGGTAAGTGGAGACGCTCCTGCCGGTGGGAAAGCTCTCGGCTTTAGCCCCTGCCTCTCCTGGGATCTCGCGAATCAAGGCTGATGGGCTTGTTCCTGGAGCCTGGGACCGGCTCTGCACTGGGTGTCCAAGGTCAAGATTTTGCCTTTTCAGTACTGAGATAAGTAATACACAGAACAGAGAAAAGTCAGAAGGGCAGTTGCGTCCTCCAGGGTGGACGGGCCTGCTTGCATTGGGTCCTCTCTCTCCAGTTACTGTCCAGTGACTGTTCTGGTGCGTGGAAGGAGATGGGATGGAGACTTGGGTCATGGCCTTTGACCTCTGACACCTTCCTTTGGCCTGCACGTTCACACTTCTTCCTGATTATGACTAAGATATTGAGTGGAGAATGATGGCTTGTCCACGCTGACCATGATCTTGCTGAAAAATCAGAGGTGCTGAGACTGAGCCTGAGGTGCCAGGGGGCGCAGTTCTGTGACCCTTCCCTTAGGGCCACCTGCTCCCAGCGGCCATCACGAGGTCGTTTTCCTGAAGGACTGAAGGACTCATTTTACAAATTTGTTTTTCAATGATCAAGGCCATCAACTAGCATTATCTCCTTCCCTTTGAAGGAAGATTGCAGCCCAATCTGAGCAACAATTTGATAAAGTGGTGGTGAGAACCCCATTAAATAATCCCATCCGTGGCCAGTGCCTCTCCCCACCTGTGGAGCTAGGGCCCCTCGAGTGTTATTAAGGTGTCGGCTTCATTCCTTGGCCTGATTGGTCTGTTTTGTTTCCTGTTCTTTTTGATGCAGAAAGCTGGGGGGTGGGTATTAAAATGCAGAGATGAAGCAGCAGACCTCTCAGGGCCACATCCAGGTCAGACACCCCACCAGACACACCACAGCCACGGAGCCGTGTCGTGACTATCGCCCTGCCTTCACCACATATGCCGCTGTGACTTAGTTTGGTCTTTGTTCCTGTTTCTGGCCAGAACTCGTAAAAGCCGTGCAATTTCCTAAATGATAAGAGTGAAAAGGATGTCTGCAGACATCCATAACAAACCCCTTCTAGCACACCTGAGCTTATGTGCATGAGGGGACTTTTGGGAAGTCCCAAGGGAACCTAAGGCCAGGGCTAGCCACCAGGGGTACCAACCCTGTGACTGCAGGGCTGGGACCTTCACTTTCACCGTCCCCCCGCCACCGCCCACCCCAGGAGGGAAGAGGGGCTGGATGTCGAATCAGTCACCAGTGGCCCATGATTTAATCAATCGTGTGCCTGCGTAATGAAGTCTCCATAAAAACCCAAAAGGACAGGGTTCAGAGAGCTTCCGGCGGGTGGACACATGGAGATTCAGTGAGAGTGGCACTCGGGGAGGGCGTGAAGGCTCCGAGCACCTTCCCACACGTCGTCCTACACCTCTTCCCTCTGACTGTTCCCGAGTCATACCCTTTACAATAAACCAATAATCTAGTGAGTACACTGGTTTTCTGAGTTCTGTGAGCTGCTCTAGCAAATTAATCAAACCCAAGGAGGGGGTTGTTGGAACCTCAGATTTACAGCCAATCGGTCAGAAGCTCAGGTGACAACCTGGACTTGGCAATTGACGTCTGAAGTGGGAGCATCTCGGGGGACCGAGCCCTTAACCTGTGGGATGGACGCCCTCTCCGGGTAGATGGTGTCAGAGTTGAGTTAAATGGTAGCGCCCCCAGCTGGTGTCGCAGAGAATTGCTGGACGTGGTGACACCTCTGGCGTCAGAAGTGCTGTGTGTGGCAGTCGTGGAAAAAAGGAGGAGCAGGAGGGTGTGTCCAGCTCAGCATATCACCGAACACAGGTGTGTGTGCCTGTCGCACGGGGGAAGACAAACAGACCGAAATGTTGGAGTTTGGAGCAGAGAAGGGTTTACCGCAGGGCCAAGCAAGGAGAATGGGTGGTTCGTGCTCAAAAACTTCAAACTCCCTGATGGTTTTGGGGGAGAAGTTTTTACAGGCAAAACTTGGGGTGAGGGCTGCAGGGTGTGTGACTTTCTTCTGACTGGTTGCTGGTGAGGTAACAGGACGGGGCTCCAGGAATCTCGTGCTCAGCCTGGAGCTGCCGTCCTCCACCTGCATGGGGTCCTCAGTTCCTGCAGAAGAACTGAAGATACTGTTACGTATATTCCTTGAGCAGGAACCAGGATCCTGCTTTGATCTCTGCACTGTAGTGTGATTGTTCTCCCTTTGTTTCCGCATTCCCTTACTTCCCTGGTTAGCAAGTGTTTGAATCTGCTCTTTGGTATTCAGGAAGGTCTAGGAGACTGAAGCCTTTCTCCTGCAAGTAAGAAATGGGGGACACGGAAAGGCTTTTGTGACCAGGAGGGCCCCATAGGGTCCTGCTGAGTTTCAGTCACACAGAGCCACCCTCCTGCCTCAGTCCCCTGGGATGGGAGTTCACTTCCAGAGCCATCACCCGCCCTTGAGCGGCCTGCCTGGGGGGGCGAGATCACGGCGAAACGGAGGTGAGGACTGGAGGGAGGCACTCAAGCATCGACCCCCCCAGCCCAGGCGCAGTTTCCCAGACTGAGCGTCCTCCAGGCAAATGGGCCAGGCGCAGGGCACAGCCCATGCCGACGGGGGTGCTGGTGACTCGGCTCTAGGACCCCCACCAGCCCTCGAGGCCCTTGCTGTGTCCGACTGCCACTTGCCATTTACTTAAGATTTTCTTTAGTAGTTCATTTTCAGTATAAATAAATTTATTCTAAAAGGAGGCTTTATTAGCTCACAATTGGAAAGCTGGAGGTATCTGTTATGACAGAAGTCGACTATAAAACAAGCATAAAGCAGAGAAAACATAGCTCTGGGGCAGGGGGGTGCTGGGGGGGGTACATGCAAGTGTTGACGTGTCTTAGATACACTGGAGCCAGAAGCTTCCTCTCAAGTGTCATCAGGATTGAAAGCAAATTGGACAGGGAGTCAGGTTTTCACTGTGTGAGCCAGTTTTGTTGAAGGCCTTGGGCTGTGCTCCCCAAAGGTCATCTCTAGTAGAAATCTGTCCATCTAACTCAGGGATTGGCAAACTTTTTCTTTTTTTTTTTTAACATCTTTATTGGAGTATAATTGCTTTACAACAGTGTGTTAGTTTCTGCTTTATAACAAAGTGAATCAACTATACGTATACATATATCCCCATATCCCCTCCCTCTTGTGTCTCCCTCGCACCCTCCCTATCCCACCCCTCTAGGTGGTCACAAAGCACCGAGCTGATCTCCCTGTGCCATGCGGCTGCTTCCCACTAGCTATCGATTTTACATTTGGTAGCGTATATACGTCCATGCCACTCTCACTTCGTCCCGGCTTACCCTTCCCCCTCTGCATGTCCTCAAGTCCATTCTCTACGTCTGCGTCTTTTTTCCTGTCCTGCCCTAAGGCTCTTCAGAACCATTGGCAAACTTTTGCTGTAAAGGACCGGGTAGTAAATGTTTTAGGCTTTGTGAGCCTGCCGACTGGCCTCTGTTGAAACTATTCTGCTCTGCCTTTGTAGCACGAAGGCGGCCCTCAGCAATATGTAGACCAACGGGCGTGGCTGGGTTCCAATAAAACTTTATTTACAAAAGCAGGCAGTGGGCCCAATTTGACCCGCAAGCCAGATCCACCTCATTTCCCAAACTCCGGAACGTCTGGCCGAGTCATCCTCACCAATACTCAACACTTGGCAGGAACCTTATAGTGATGGGTGAGTCTATAATGAGCCCCGAGGGGGCGTTTGCTCACTCACACCCTCACACACGTGCATTTGGCAGGCATCTTGCCGCCACTGAGATATTCTGTCGTCCTGGCTCTCAGAGCTTTCTCAGAGTTGATGATATGGGTACCGACACGAGGAATTTCCCTCCTCTGTGCCCGGTCATACCCAGGCCTGTGAAAGGTCCCAAAAGGGAAGGCCACTGTGGGCAGAGCCCTTGTCCTGCAGGGGTTCCCAAGATCTGCTGGGTCGGTTGGTCCCGCCACGTCTGTCCTCTGCTGGACAGTGGAGGAAAGACACCCGTGTGCTTCCAGCCTGACCACTGCCGGCGGCCCCGAGGCAGAGAGGTTGGGTCTGGCAGTAGGAGAAGGGAGAGCCGGCTTCCCCAGAGCAGCAGGTGCTCGCGCCCCATGGGCCTGTGGCCGTGTTGAGGGGGCACAGTCTTCTCACGAGGCCACAGTGACGTCTGTGTGCCCTGATGGGGGACGTGCACCACTCTGAAGCAGGGAAATGAGCCCCCTCCCCAGTGAACACAAACCTTGCAAACTCCGGCAGGAAAGCAGCGACGGCGGGAGCTCTCGGGCCCCTGCACACGCAGGCTCCTGAGGACTCCCCTTGCCAGTGATGTTTCTACGCTGGAGCCGTGGGGACAGGAGGTGCGGGCGTGGCGCCTGGCGTGCGATGAGCAGAGCTGCGCGCCCCACGTGCCGGAAGCCAACAGCCGCTGCCCAGACTCACTGAGGGGCAGCCTCTCCTGTCTTCTAGTCTGCAGTGTTGCTGTGGGTCGGCGAGACCGTGTCCTCTGCTGCTCGGACCCCCGACGTGTCTGCAGCCCCTGGAGGGAGGCTACCTCCAGGTGGATGTCTGCTCCAATGCAGACTGCAGGGAGGGCTGACGCTCTGACAGGCATTCCCACAATTTCAGAAACCTAACAGAACAGAGATTTATTTCTTGCTCCTGGGAAGGTCATTTGGGGGCTGTCATGTGGGGCGCCAGAGGGAGGAGCACAGGGTCGGCTAGGCCTGGACGCGGACCATTCCCGCCTGAATTCCACTGGCCAAGTTGCAGGGGACCCGGGGGAAACGGCTGCGTGCTGCCCCAGTGGGTTTCCCCAGAGGACAACGTGCACGTCCTTTCGGCTCGAAGGGCCCCACTGCGCCAAGGAAGGGGGTGGTCTAGGTGAGCGATCAGACCTGACTCACCTGCCCTTCTCCAAGCCTGGCCTGTCTTTACCCCACTGTCCCGCTATGCTTCCTCCGTAGCACTTAGTACAGTCTGACGTCATGCCTGCTATTTATTCGTGCAAGGACAGGCCTCCTAAAGGCAGGGGCCCTGCCTGCATCTCTGTGCTGTAAACGGCAGAGGCACTACGAGTGTTGACTGAATGAAGAGATGAGTGAGGGAGGGAGTGATGGCAGCAATCCCGATGGCGAACGCTGTCCCGGGCGCCCATGGGCTCACACAGCATGCTGGCCGTGGCATGTGGCATTTGGGGGCGGGGGGGGGGGGGGGGGGGGGGGGGGGGGGGGGGGGGGGGAGGGGGAGGGGTCCTAGAGTCGCCGGGGAGAGCCGGATCCTGGCTCTGCTTCCCCTGGAGTCGGCCTCCAAGCTGAGCAGCTGATCCTTATGGGGAGATGGTATCTCCAGCAAATGGAAAATGGAATCTCCATTACAGTTTCTGTGAAAGATTTGTTTTCCCAATGGATTCCAAGTCATTACGGGAGAACTCAGCCCAGAAACTCACGCAGGCAGATGCACACACGCGTGCGCACACCGCCCCTTCCACTTCACACGTGCACGCACACTCGTGTGCTCACCGTCTGCCCCCGCACCCTCCCTCGTTCCTTCTCCCCGCTTTCTCCCTTAAACTCTTACGGAGCACAGGCGAGGGTTTGGGGTGCTTTTCTACCCCACTTGTGTCTGCAGGAAGTCGATGAGTTTCCTGTCAGTGTCTTTTTTTGGGAGGGGGGCAGGTTGCTGCCCCGAAAGAAGCCCAAATCACAGCAAGCATGACTACAGCTTGATAGGAGTGGGAAGCTGAGTGTGGAGCTCTGGAGGTGCAGCTGCGATCAGCTGCAATTCTGTGCTCACTACGGCGTTTCCTTCTGATGAGATATATGTTAAATGAAAAAGCGGGAGGGAGAGCAGCCGGCAGAATGTTCTTCCCAGAGAAACCTCTGTTACTTACAGGCGTTTTCCTTGGAAAGAGTATCTTGTCTCTTCGTGAGCCTTCGCTGGGCCATGCAGGGAGAACAGACCCTCGCTGAGCATTCGCTCGCCCCGCCGAGGGGGCCCTGGGCAGGGCGAGGCAGCTATTGCTGGCAGGGCTGCCGGGAGCCGTGAGGTCCCGGGGCGAGGCCGGTAAGCGCGCCCGGTGCCACGCCCACCAGACTCCCGGTGCCACGCCCACCAGACTCCCGGTGCCACGCCCACCAGACTCCCGGTGCCACGCCCACCAGAATTAGAGCGCGCTCTCAGTGAAGTGGTGAGTGGGGAGATGCAGCCGCTTCACGGAGACAGCGCTCAGAAGATCCAGGCTGTCCTCTCAGAAGGGAGGAGGGACCAATTCACAGTCGCTAAGCTGATCCCCTGGGAAGCTGGGTAGAGGCTTTTCATTATGGGCGGGGGAGCGAATCATGGGGAATGGCAGGAGGGGACACCCGGCAAAGGTTAACAGGAGACCTTCCCGCTCCCAGATTCCAGCCCTGGGCTCTGGGGTCATCCATGGGTTTGGGGTCATCCATGGGTGCCAGGCACCGTGCAGTCACTGGGGGACTCAGAAGGGAGAGAACACAGAGCCCTTTTGTGGCCTCAAGAGCCACCAGGCATCAGCTTTCTGCCTGTCATCCAGAATTTGGTCCCTTCCCTACCTCGGTTAGGATTCCTTCACATGTAGACTAGAGGAGGGTTTTAAAAAGACACTTGCTTTTCTAGCATGGATGTTAGGTTTGACTTCCAGCAGGATTTAGAATGAGAATCAAATCAAACTTTTAGAAAGAGGATGCATTTCTTAGCTGAGTCTAATAAAAATTCAGAATTTGTTAACTTGAGAGGCTGTCCAGGGCGACCGTAGGGATCCGCTGTAGGTGATGAGGCAGAAGGTAATGCTCTTGGGACACAAGTCCTTTAATTTTGGAAGTTGACATTTTACCAGACAAGAAGTCATGCAGACCCATCCTCGGGGTCCCTGCCAGAGAGCCTGGCAAGGGAGCTCTAAATAGGAGACTCTGGAAGGAAGTCCTTGCATAATCGCTTAGCATGGAAGATGGCCTCTCGGAAAAGGCGAGCAGGAGGCGCTTTCTAGAGTAGGGAGCTCGGCTGCAGGTGGTTTGGAAAGGGTCGTAAAAGTCAGCCCCTCACATCTGACAATCCAAATGATCTTGAACCAACTGAAGTCAAAAGTTTTCTTCACATTTTCTCGACAATTTCGTTCCCGTTTTGTGCATGTGCACCACATAGCCTCACATCCAACCACAAGTATTTATCGACCTTTTGTGTAAATGGAGGATGATCTGGGTTTGGGGGACTAGAGCTCAGGAGCTAGTTTTGTGATGAAATGTGCCCTGGGCTGGGGTCTGCATTATGAGATGTGTGACAGGGAGATGGTGAGTGAGCCCGTATCTGGCCCAGGGTAGACTCTCCATAAATGTTCATCAGATGTATAAATACATGTGATGGAGCTGGCTGAATTTTAACTCAGTGTTATCCTACACAATGTTTGCTGGGTGACCTATCAGCGTAATTGTCACTGAGTCCACCTAGGAACCTATTTTCTGGTACTCTGAAGGTGTCCATCCATGAATGAATAACTGACATGGTCATTATGCACCTTCTCGTGGAAGAAAGTGACCTTTCAAAGCACGACGTGTGTGTGTTGTTGCCCTTCCATCATTTCCCCTTTGTCCCCAGGAGAAAACCTACCCCTGGAGCACATCACACGGGACCCCACGATCTGACTCTGCCCCTTGGTGCACCAAACTCCAGCCATGCTGGGCTACTTGTAGCTTCCGGTCCTGATCACACCCTTGGTTACCTGGAGTCCTGTGTTTCCCCCTGTACCTGACACCCCCCAACCTGGCTACTTCCTGCCTCCTTTAAGAATGCCCCACGTCTCAGGACCAGCACGGGTCCTCCCCATTGCCTGCCATTGTGGTAGAGTTTTTGACACTGTTTTTTCAGTGATTATAGGTCTGTCTCCCCAGTAAAGGTAAAGGGCCTTGAGGGATAGTTCACCTGTCAGGCACAGCAGCTGGGACAGAGTAGATGTCATTAAGTACTTATTGAGTGAATGAATGATACAGCCATCATGCCCACCTCTACTAGTCAGCCTTTCACGATCATTATGAAGATGGTTAGGTTAGATAAACAATCCTTGAAAATACTGAAATTGGAAGTTCTGTTTCTGGTAATGGTGGAGTAGTTTATATCAGACTAACACTCCTCAGATAACAATTATAAACTCTAGGGGAAATTCTTTGTTAAAAACTATTTGAAGTTACTTGAGAGTGATGAATAGTAGGCAGAAACTGTAGGGGACTCCACCCGTGAAAAGAAAACAGCACTGGGTGAGACCTGTGTTTATATGGCTTTCCCTTTGAGAGCATCCCCCAGTCCGTCCTTGCCTCGGAGTATGGCTAGATCTCACGAAGAAACCCGGTCTTACTGGCCAGAGGAGTTGGAAGATGGGGTTTAGAACTGACAAAGCAGCTGGAATGTGAGGGGATAAATCCTATAAAATATGTAGCCACAGATGGAGACTCCCAGATACACTTAAAAGCTCTGTCCAGCTCCTTGGCTACCCCTTAAACTGTGCACGCACAAGGAGAACGCCAAAGAACCGAGAGGAAAGCAACAGCTAGAAGATTGAAAGCGCAGAGAAGAGACTTCAGCTGCCGCCTACGGCAAGGTAAACAGAGTTAAATTTCAGTCCAACCAAGTTAACAGCCTCCAGAGAAAGATAACAGAACCAGATTCTCTGTATAATATCATCTACAATGATTACAGTGATCAGTACCCAAACAAAAATTACTAGACATGCAAAAAAAAAAACGAAAAAGGAAAACGTGACCCATAATTAGGCAAAAACCACTCACAGAATCTAACCCTGAGGTCACCCAGATACTGGAATTAGCAGCAAGGCTTTTAAAATATCTCTTATAAATAGGCTCAAGGACTTAAAGGAAAATATGGTCAGAATGAATGAATACGTCAAGAATCAGAGCAGGAAAATGGAAACTCTAAAAATATAACCAAATGGACATGGTGAAACTGAAGGTTATAATGTATCTAATGAAAATTGCACTGGATGGGCTTTACAAATCGATTGTAGAAGGCAGAAGAAAGGTCAGTGTGTCAATCGATAAAAATTATTTAATCTGAAGAATGGCAGGGGAGAGGACTGAAACACAAAGAGTTTCAATGGGATAAAATTAAGTGGCCTAACGTGTGTAACTGGAGCCCCAAAAGGAGAGGAGAGATAATAAGATAGGGAAAAGGGTTGAAATTTCCCCAAATTTGATGAAGAAACAAACTTATATATCCAAGAAATTCAGTGACTCTCAAGTAGGATAAATACAAACGAAGCCATACCTCGATTATAGTCAAACTGCTGAAATTCTAAAACTAGAGAGAAAACCTTGAAAGCAGAGGAAAAATGCAGCACAAACGAAGGACCACAGTGGGAACAAGGGCTGGCTTCTCTTTAGAAGTGATAGAGGTCTCTGGGCAATGACATTTTCAAATTGCTGAATGAAAAGAAACCATCAACCAAGAATTCTGTATCCAGAAAAAAAAAAATTCCCTCAAAATTGAAGGTGAAATAAAGGCATTTCTGATCAACAAACTTAAGGAACTCATTAGCAGCAGGCCCACATTAAGTGGTAAAGGACGTCCGTTTGGCTGAAAAGAAATGACACCAGTTGGAAATTCAGATCTACAGGAAGGGATGGAGAACAGCGGAAAAGATAAATGTGTGGGTTAACATAAAAGACTGTATTTTTCTTTCTCTTGACTTATTTAAAATACAGCTGACCATTTAAAGCAAAAGTATAGCACTGTACTGTGGGGTTTATAAGCCTTGCTTGTTGCGGGGTGATTGTCTGATGCACACTGCAGTGTAACTGGGACTTGCCCCTCTGGCTGTACACCTCCCCCAGGTGCCTGAGGGCCCTCCCCCAGGTGGACGTTGCCCTCCTAAATTTCAGCATACCTCCCTTTCAAGGAGTCGCCTAGGAGCAGGTTTCAGGCAGACGCAGCTGCTTTCTAAGAGGCAGAGGCTTCAGATGCTCCAATTCCTAACCTCTCTCGTGGATCTTTAAGGCCTGTTCTGCAAAGCCAGAAACGCGTGTGGGTGAATGAAGTGGATTTTCTCAGACTGAAGCCTCTGGGAAGAAACCGAGGCGGGGCTTTTGCTCCAGGAGTTTGCTTGTGTCTGGGTTTTCTCCCCCATAGATAGATCTTAACAGGTTGCGGAAATGTCACCTCTGCCCTCACCACACCGTCCACTGTTGTGAGGGTCAGTGGAACAGAAGGAACCAGGAACAATTGAGGAAGAGATTCCAGGGGCTCCAGCTCATCCCCACCAGGAGACCTAACTCCTTGGGGGAGGTGCTCAAGTATTTGGAGAAGCATTTTCATAGAAACAGCAGGACTCCTTCCCCAGTGAGGGAACGGGGGGGG
>NW_006789032.1:1899184-1944759 GCF_000442215.2 Lipotes vexillifer | reverse complement strand
GCGGGGGGGGGGGGGGGGGTCTTCCGTGGCAGCCTCCAGGCCTCCCTGTAATTATACTCGCAGCCGAGACCTGCGGGGAGTCGAGACCTGCGGGGAGTGTGCTCTGTCCTCGCAAAAGCCAGAGGGACACAAAGAAAGCGTCACTGAACGACTCAGCCGCCTCGGGTTCTGTGATTTAATCATTCATGCGGAAGAAACGTACAGACCCTTTGTGTTTACTGGTCCCTCATCTGAGCAGAAAATGTTCCCTTTCTTGAATCACTTTAATGGCTATACTTATGCAGCTGAAAGTTCCTTAAGAAATGAAAGTAAAATCAAATTGCTGCAAATGCTCAGATACTTTATCAGAGAATATTCAGTTAGAATATATTAATATTTTAGATTTCCATCATTAATTTAATATTCAGAAATTTAATTTAGTCACTGAATCGCTGTAGCACCCTGGGTGGATGGGAGTTTAGGATGAGGGCTCCAAGCACCTGATGAGCATGGTCAGCTCCCAGGGGGCTCCCCCAAACCGTTTCCTGCCAGCCAGGGTTCTGCCTCAGCCCCAGGGCCTCGTGTCTGCAGACCAGACGTCGTCCCCAAGTGTGGGCACGATCCATGTGTGTGGTTGGGACTCACTGTCAAGACCAGGGAGGAGGTTGGACTGATCAGGACTTGGAATATTCCATAACTCGGGGAGCAGTGCCCCGTAATTGAGGGAGGAGGTGTCTGTGAGAGTGAAACCTGTTTCTGCCCCACCCCCAGCCGGCAGGACTAGTTCATGGTTCTTTTACTCCCAGCTCACCTCCAGGACAATGTGGATGTTACCGGGGAAACCGACGTCTGTCCCCTCAGGTTCCCACACTGATGACTGTGGTCCTGGGGCTGCTGCAGGGCGGGCCTGTGGATAAACTTCAGAGGAGATACAGACTTTGGAGTATGTCGGGGCAGGGTTGCCAGTGGCCCCTTCCTGGAAGGGGCACCCTTCGTTCCTTGGTGTGGCTCTTTCTCGTATGAAATGATGACAGAAGGTCGTGGTGAAGGTCATCTGTTCATCATCACATGTTCGTTAAGCCTGCACGTACATACTGAGCACCCCCTCTGCTGTTCTAGGCTCAGAGGACTCACAAAGACACGTAAGAGGCAGAGAGAGCCCAGCCCTCGCAGAGTTTATGTTCGGGGAGAAAGATAAGCTACCGATGATTACATATTAGGGACCAGGGGGTGTGGGGTGCAGGTGGAGTTCCCATCACACGGTGGCCCAGAAGCCTCCTCTGGTGCGAGAGCAAATGCAGTGGCAGAAGAACCATGGTAATACCAAGGGGAAGAGCCTTCTAGTCAGAGGGAACAGCAAGTGCAAATGCTCAGAGGCTTGGAGAAAGAGCCAGGAGGTCAGAGTGGCTGAATGGTGACGGGCAGAGAGAGGGTGAGGGTGATGAGGTGAGGGAACGTCAGGGCCAGGGCATGAGGTGCTTGCCCTTCAGGGCCATGAGCTCCAGTTGGCTGCAGTCCCCACCACCCCCTGATGCCTCCCTCGCCCTGCATCATTGTACTTGTTGGGCCCCATGGGCACTGGGCAGTGTCCCCACTTTGGGCTGCGCTGAGCAGCTCTAAGAGAAACAAGTGCACAAACATCCCCCCAGCACGTTCCTGGGAAAGACAGGACGTGCTCCTGGGCACAGAGCATGAAACAAGGGTGCGAGTAGAACATGGGGGCCAGGGCCCTCGGACCTGTCCGGTGGGATTGTCAGGGTGAGGGCCCAGTTAGTGTGCTTGGATTCTATTTCGGCTTCTCAGGAAGCCCGTGGGCCGTTCACAGCGCCAGGACCTGTTGCAGGAGAAACAGCCCCAAATCTCAGTGCACAGCGGGCTGCTGGCCCTCCCACCCGGCACCTCCCACCCGGAGGTGAGCACCGGCCTTTAACGCAGCCACCTGGAAGTGGCGTCACTGCCGTGCCACGTCATTGGTCCACGCAGGCCACGTGGCGTGACCTGGCTTCCAGGGGTGAGAGCAAGCGTCATCGCATGAGGAACATTGTGAAGAGAGCTGGGGCCAGGCCGCGGGGGTGAGGTGTGACGTGCTTCAGGTCTTGCGGGAGGGACGAGGGGCCCTGTGGGGCTCTGCTTCTGGGCGGAGAGCACAGGAGCAGGCCCGGCTCTAGCTGCCCCGCAAGGCCTCTCCGCGGATAGGGTCTGCTAGTTTCCACACGGCCACTCGGGCCAACCTGGGGAATGATGAGAGGCCACGTCTGCTCCTGCGTTTGCACTGCTGTGGGGCATCTGCTGCAGGATGGCCCGATTCCCGTGACCCTCAGAGAATGAGGGGCTCCCTTTGGCCGCTCTGCGTCCACCCCGTGGCCAGGGGCCCTGGAGCTTCCGACTCTCAGTGCGCATGTGATATGAGAAGCAGCTGCAGGGTGACCACCAGAAGGACACACACACACCCCCAGGGTGGTTGCAGACGGCGGTCCTTGCAGGGTCCGAGGAGGGAGAACGCACAGTGCGGCTTTCTTTGTCTGAGACGCCTCCAGGCTTGGTAGGGAACTGACAGCAGAGGACACCGCTGCAGATAGAAGCCCATCTCTCCAGGGTCGTCCAGGTGCCCATAGCAGGTGCTCCCTGGACCCGAGAGGGAGAAGCCCTCAGGCCTTCTGCCTTCCTGGGATGGCGACAGGAAACCCTCACCAGGCACGTGGTCCTGGACGCCCAGTCGTGTTTCTGATACTTGGTGTTTCCTGCTAATTACTTCCAAACGGCTGGCATCTAATTTTGAAGACTCTTGTTCTGAATTGAACAGAACCAGGCCGGGGCGCGGGGGTAGAGGGAGGACATCTGTCTCTACAGAGCTCTCAGCTTGAGGACCTGACTTCCACTGACCGAAACAGGGCACGGAGACGCTGGCTTAAAAGCAAAGCCAATCAGAACAGATAGCGTCCGGGGAGGGTCGTGTCTGGGAGCTCGGGCTGCCTCTGAGCTACAGGAGACAGCAGCAAACAGTGCTGTGGTTCCAGCCTCCCCGGTGAGGCCAGAGCAGTCAGACTTACGTCTCTGGAGTCATTCTTTAAAATGACGCCTGAGAGACAGACTGTGTTGACGGCCCGGCTTGTGGCTGGACTGCTGTGTGCTTTGTTCGCTTCTGGCTACAGTCCCGTCCAAGAGCGGCTGGGTCTCAGGCCACCACGGCCCCAGGCTCAGGGCCCTCTCTGTATCAACCATCAGGAAACGGCCTCAGAGCTGGGCTGTTTTAATCGAACCCGAGAGGCCTAAAGAGGCATTTGCACCTGCACTTAGGTTTTCAGCCTGTTGGGCCGCTTGGCGATTGAGTTATGTGTTTGATTTGGGCTTTGGGGCTTCGTGAGCTGTAAATGCTTATTTGAGTCAAGAAGCTGATTTCATTTTCCTGAAAAGTGGGGAGATAAAAACAAGAAAAGCCATGGAGCCTCAGTGTCTGTTTGTTCAAAGCAAAATTAAGCAGACAACTAAGCAGCCTCTCGAAGAGGCCTGGACCCTCCAAGGCACCCCCAGGCCCAGGGAGGGCGTCCCCCTGGGACGAGGAGCCAGCAGCTTCCCCACCCACATGCCGCCTACCTCTCCCTGTGCGGCGCATCACGAGGACGAAGTGGGGGCTCTTACCTGACTCGTGGCTTTAGGAACCGTCTACACACGTGAAACAGACTAGGCAGGAGGGCACAGCTGATGTGTCCCGTGTTTTGGCAGAAACCACGAGGACCGGCGTTTAGACAGACCCAGACCGGGGACCCAGCAGGCTCCTTGGTCTCCAGCACCACCAGCTGGGCCAAGGAGGCCCCGAGGCTCTGCGTGGGCAGCCGTGGGCTCCCCAGGACACCCAAATGATGATGGATTCCCGTGTCACATCATAGCTTGGTCCCCGCTTGGGCCCGGGAGCACTGAGCCCCGGTGGCCACCTGGTTCTGTTAGTCTGGTTTCTTCTGCTCCTAAGGAGTGACAGGGCAGTGCCCCAGGCACGTCCTGGCACACCAGCGGCCACTGGCCTGACATGGCCTGGCGTCTGGGCCTCCTCCCGACCCCCCATCAGATGAAAGGCCTGAGGTGGACCTGGCTGGCTGGTGTGAATGACAACTGCCCACAGGGTGGGATGCCCCCAACCCCACCCAGCCCGGCCCCCACCTGCTCCTCTGGACTCCACACTCAGGCCTCCCCTAGTCCTGCAAAGCTGTGCACAGGCACGCACACACACACCTGGATCTCCACGTTGGCCCAGAGGACGCTGTTTACCATACAGTCCTCAGCCTGTGAAGTAAGGGGTGATACCATTTTACTCCCACAGGCAGGGACTGAGGCTCGGAGAGGTTGAGTGACTCACCCAAGGTCACACAGCCAGGAAACAGCAGAGCAGGACACCCACCCAGCCCTGCCCCAGTGCGGGGGACCTAAGTGATCAAAGCCCTTTCCTTCTGGCCTGTGGTCAAAGCCTTGTCAGTGGCCCAGCCGACTTGGAGGAACTGCTTACAGCCCAATGCTGGCGATGCCGCACAGGGCAAATCCAGCTTGGGTTCTCCCCTTGGCTCTGTGTCCTGCAGCCCCCTGGGCCCACCCCAGACTCCCACCTCCCATTTCCCCGGAAGGGAACTCCTACAGAAACAGGCCCTGCAGGCCCTGCCCAGGGAGGGGAGGATGAAAGGGAGGAGGGGGTAGGATCCCATTACCTCCCAGTCGGTCAGACCCAGGAGTGGTCGACCCGGAGAATATGCAGCTTTAGTTACAGGCTGGGCCTCGGCGCCCAGGGGACTTCAGCCTTGCAGCCCAGCCGCTGGCGCCGGCATGTGCGGAGAGAGGGATGGAAAAAACAGAACCGCCGAGAGCAAGAGCTGTTTGCAGGGGCTTCTACTAATGTGGCAAATCCTCCACTTCACTGGGAGATTAAGCTTCATGCCACTTTCCCAATGGTGACAGAAGCGCCTGTTGGGTTTGCTGGGAGAGCGCCCTATGGCGCTCAACTCCGCAGCTCCGTTCAGTATCCCCAGTGTCGGGGGGGGGGGGCCCGCAGGCGTGAGCCACCCTCCCTCCTGGCTGCGCGGAAAGTGGGGCCCCGGCCCAGGGCCGAGGGCGGTGGTGACCGGGGGCCAGCAGGCCAGTCAGTGGGGGAGCCACACGAGTCCCTCCACGCCGCCGTGAGTTGAAGGGACACTAATGTCACCACCGATTAGAAAGGTTCACGCCATCCTGTGTCTTTCCTGTTAAACGTGGCAGAGCCTAGGGCGGGAACTGACCACGAAAGAGGCTAAAACATCACAGCAGAAAGGTGAACATTTGTCTTACAGCAGAATGTGTTTCTCCAGAGCCCAGGTTTTTAAATGAAGCAAGTTCTGGCTTATGTGGAGCTATGATTGTATTTAGAAATAATAATAATAATAATAACACACCTGGGAGCTGATAAAATGCCGGTGCCAGGCCTCTCAGAACCCTGGGCTCTGATGGAGACAGGCCGGGTAGGATCCAGAATGAGCTCCCAGGTGGGAGGCTGGGGCCCAGGACGCAGACCTCCTATAGGACCAACTGTGGACCCCACAGGCCCTCACACTCGGGATGCTGTTTTGCTATAAAAAAAAAAAAAAAAAAAAAATCAGGCTGGAAAGCGCAGCTCCAAGGTTGGGGAAGCCAGAAAAAATTAGCGCAGCTGACCCGTCTCATTCAGAACCAGACGCTGAGGTGTGGCAGCCGCTTCATCGAAGTCAAGGACCCTGGAGATTTCGCTGAGCTCTAGCCCTTCTTAATGCAAATTTTAGAAGCTTTTAATGTACGTTAAATACATACCAGCTACTTGTCAGAGCTGTGGTTATGGAGGATTAATTTTACAGCTGCTATATTTCTGATCAACGGTTACATATAATTAGCCCCTATAAATGTTTCTAAATAATCAGATAATATTTGAATAGTTTAAATAAACAAAATGACTGTCTTGTTGCTTCTATCAGGAAATCACATTTAAATTGGGAAGTTCACAGAGGCAGGTCTGTGTATCTGGCTGGTATAAGTGTGGAGTTGGTTGACACCCAGCTGTTACACTCCAGGGAAAAAAACGGTTAAACATGTTTCAGAACGTAAGGGGATTATTTTAAATATTCCCATGAATATCAAGAGGGTTCAAGCAAGCCATAAACGTTCCTGAGTCAAAATTCTCTAAAGGCTTGTGGGGACTTTGTGGGTCGATAGTCATTCTCACGCTCAGCTTTCACGGCTGGCACTTGTGCCCGGCAGCCCCGGCCCGAGTCCCAGTTTGCTGTGTGTGGCCCCTCGTGGTTTCCGGGGGCAGAGGCTGGCACGCTCCATCAGAAACATGGAGGCCCCTCCCCCAGCCGGGACGAGCGCGCTCCCTCTGGGGGTCCTGCTGGGGGATGGGAGCTGGGGTTTCTGCAGACGGAGCTGGCGAGCTCAGTGAGAAGTTTCTGCCAGCACTGTCGCCCAGGTCCCTCGAGCACCCTCTCCCTCCAGCCGCTCGCTCCGTCTGGGGGCGTCCTGGAGAGATGGGGGGCCCCGTCACAGTGGCAGTGGATGTCCCCACTCTGCCCTGCACCCAACCATCTGCCGACCCCCCGTGCCCCGCTCCCCCCCCCACTCCTGGAACAGCCTACTGTCCCTCCTCGCGTGTCCCAGGGCCGGGTTCCCTTCGAAGCCCCCGGCAAGGCTGATTCCGCCCCATAAGAGCCAGTGGCCTGCAGCCAGCAAGGCCCCCTCGAAGTGCTTTTTTTTTTTTTTTGCGGTACGCGGGCCTCTCACTGTCGTGGTCTCTCCCGTTGCGGAGCACAGGCTCCGGACGCGCAGGCTCAGCGGCCATGGCTCACGGGCCCAGCCGCTCCGCGGCACGTGGGATCTTCCCGGACCGGGGCACGAACCCGCGTCCCCTGCATCGGCAGGCGGACTCTCAACCACTGCGCCACCAGGGAAGCCCCTGAAGTGCTTTGAAGCCCCCAGAGCCAAAGTCCTGAGCAGGCCCAGGGCCCTGACCCTGTGAGTAGGAAAGACACCACAACCTGAGAGCAAGGATGCTTCTTTCCGGAAAGCTGCCCGGCTCAGTGGACAGAGGGTGGACAGAACCGGGACAGATCAAAGAGGCCTTTCTGGGGGGTCTTGAGCTGCTGGCAGTGGGGGTGGCAGTGTGTGGGGTGTTCGTTCACGGGGCTGCAGGGGAGGAAGCGGCAGTAGCCCAGGGACATTTACCTACCAGGTAGGGAGGGGGGTCCTGGAGAGACCCTTGTATGAGCATCCTGTGCTCAGAGGGCCGGTGAACCGTGACTCAGGTCAGGGATTTCCCAGGTAAACACGGCTTCACCCGTGTGGTCTGGTCCAGAGCTTCTTGTCCGTGGCTAGACGCCATGGAGACTCTCCTGGGGCAGCCAAGCCAAGGGGCATTTGGGGGGTCAGCGTCGGGATCTGATCCAGCTCTGGCCCTTCCCAATCGTGTCCCGGGGTGGGGAGCATGGCCTCGCTGTGCCTCAGTGGCCCCTGTGAAGCAGGACCCCGCCATGGGCCAGCGACGGTCCGTGGGACTCGTGGTGCTGGTCCGGCGCCTCGAATGGAAGGAGCGCTGGGCCCCTCATCTTCCCGCAGCCTCTGCAGCCTCGGGGAGAATCCCGGCCTTTTCCACCCTCTGGAGGTGCCTGCATTCCTCGGCTCGTGCGTGGCTCCTCCTCCGTCCCCAAGGCCAGCAACGCAGCGTACGCCCCTTGCTGCTACCTCTCTCAAATCCCCTTTCTTCGGTCGTGTAAGGGCCCTTAGGGCCCGCCTGGCTGATCCAGGATCATCTCCCAGCCCAAGAGCCTGAACGTAATCACGTCTACAAACTCTTTCTTGTCCTGTAAGGTGACATTCATGGGTCCCAGGGATTAGGACCTGGATGTCTTTGAATAGAACACCTGGTCCTGTTCAGCTGGTCAAAGGTCCAAAGTCGGATGCTGGGGGCCCCTGTAGCTGGAGTGAAACGGAGGCTCTGTCTGGTCTCCGCCCCTTTCCCGCGGTGCTCTTTCACCTGCTCTCCCAGAAACAAGGAAGCTCACAACAGCTCGCCTTTACTAGCCTCCCTAGGAGCTGAACCCTCGTGACACCGCCCCTGCTCTGTTCAACCCCTGAGCCCCGGAGGAGAAGTTACTCTGACCCACCTCTGTTCCCAGCCAAAGCGCCAGGCTCAGAGAGGCCAGGGTTCTCACTGGAGGGCACACAGCTCGAAGCACAGAGCCGGGCTTTGAATCCACAAAGTCTGTCTGAAGAGCTCCCCCATCATGCCTGGCAAAGTGTGCGGGGAGCCCAGAGCCCCCAGGTCCGGGGGGTGCCCCATCATCCCCGTTTTCACCACCTCCAAGTTAGCAGTAAAGAAATGCATTTCGGGCTTCCCCGGTGGCGCAGCGGTCGGGAGTCCGCCTGCCGATGCAGGGGACGCGGGTTCGTGCCCCGGTCCGGGAGGATCCCACGTGCCGCGGAGCGGCTGGGCCCGTGAGCCGTGGCCGCTGAGCCTGCGCGTCCGGAGCCTGTGCTCCGCAACGGGAGAGGCCACAGCGGTGAGAGGCCCGCGTACCGCAAAAAAAAAAAAAAGAAATGCATTTCTTCTGCAGGATAGTTCTTTAAAGGAAAACTCATTTGGGGAAAGAAACACAAGCTTCTCTGTTGGAGGGAATTAAAAGTGGGAATCTATGCTTGTGTTTTTCACTTGCTGTTTCAAGCTAATCAGCTCCAGGATGGCTGCAAACAAAGACAGTGACTGAGTCCCCGGGGCAGCGAGGGGCTGAGGACCTGCTAAGCAGAGACACCCGTGTGGGTGGGGCAGGCGACCTGAGGGGCACAGGGGAACCGGAGTCTGCCCTCCACTGGCCCCTACGCATCATTACTGGGGTGGCCGGTAGGGGTGCACCCTGTGTGCTTCAGGCTGGGCCCTGCACTCCCCTCCGCCTTCCTCTGCACGATGCCCACTGCCTGAGTCTGGCTCGGGTGTTTCTCCCTCATCCTCCGTTTGGGGTGGGTGTGGCGTCCTCGCACGTGGCAGGTGGGGAGGAGGGTCCGTGTTTGCGTTGTCACTGCTGGAATCCGACTCGCTCTGGACAGCAAGGAGCCTCCTCTTATCTCCACGCCCCCCTCCTTCACCCACGCCCCGCAGGCTTCGCATGACCACCTGCTAATTAACCAGCCGTCCGTGAGCCATCCCGTCTCTTCAGTGAGGTGTCCGGTGGCATCCACCACATCTGTGTGTCCGTGAAGCGCTGCAGGGCCCCCTCTGGGTGGCCCCAACAGGCCCTGACCTCCCGACGCTTTGGGGCCGGCAAGGAGCTCGCTCGCCGGTACTTGGCATGCCGGTGGCGATCCGTCCAGCCAGCGATTACCGGTGCCACTGAGAGGGACGCGCAGCCAGAAAGTCTGTCCAAACCAATTTCCTCAGGCTGCTTATTTCAGAGTCTGAAAATCCCTAATTCCGGGAGGCAGGCTGTATTTAAATTTAAGCTCAGTTCCCGAATGAGATCTTTGCCTTCACCTGTTCAACTTTATTTGGAAATACGTAACGGTAACTTGATTACATGTTAAGGTGGCTTTGGCCAGGGGATTGTAGCCGAAATCTCTGTTCCTCTGAGCTTATCCCCCGATGATGGAATCCATCCAAATTAGGAACTCGGTTCCTCTGCCACTAGAGAAGCATGGGCCAGGCTCAACCCGGGCGTTCTGCAGGCGGGGCATCCTGGGGCACTGTGGTTTCACAGGGTGTCATCTGTGGTCCTAGGATGGGGACATGCCAGCTCCTTGCTTGGCCACAGAGGAAGGGCCATCTTCAGAAACTTTAGTCTCGTATTTCCCGGCCTCCCATCAAGGAGGGAGGATTATTAAACTGTCGAAATGAAAATCCGTTACAAGAGAAGCTGCCATTTCCAGAGGTTCTGCAGCTTAGGGCACCCAAAGCTGAAAACACACAGCCACTCGGAGATGGGCCACGTGCAAAAGAGCAGCCCCACAAGCCACGCAGTGTAATGCCCATCCCTCTGTCTGTCCGGTGGCCCCAGGAGGCACAGCAGGCACTGTACAGCTAATGGATTGTAAACAAGTTAAACTTTCTGTTTTCTGCATGAGTCTCTTGTCAGGGAAGTTGCCAAACCTGAGAATTATCTTGACACAAAAGAGGCACATGTTCTCCAAATAGGCTTGTTTTCTGTAAAGGGTGGAGGGATGATTGAAAACAGATATCAAGCTGGGGAGACATCGTTCAGGCCGTGAAAACCACAGCTCACCAACTGTCCAGCCTGCTGTTTAGGTGGTCTGAGAGTGGCCATGCTGAGGACCGGACAGAACTGGTATTTCCTCGAGCCCCCGCTGGAGGCCCGCTCTGCAGAGACGCCTCCCATGAACAGTCCATCTAGTCTGAGCTGCCCCGTGCACGTCAGGAAGCAGGACAGGGCAGGCAGCAAAGAATGGAGAGCAGAGGGTCCCTGCAGGCCCCCCCCCGACACCCCACCCTCTGCGTGCCGGCCTCTGTTCTGGCCTCCAGCCTCACACCTGCCATCCGACTCCAGTGGAGAGGTGAGCTGCACCCAGTGAGCAGCTCTCCCTTCTCTTCCTGAAAGTGCTTGGTGCTCCTTCCTTCCTGAAGCCCCCAGACCCTGCCTCTCCTGAGGTGCGTGTCCTAGGCTAGCCTCCCTCCTGTCTCCTGCTTGGACCCGCCCACCGCTCACCTGGAGGCTAGTTCAGCTTCCGGTGTGTCGGGCTTGAGTTGGGCGGCCCAGAGTGGGGGACCCAGCAGAGCAGCGGCAGCGGCCTCAGAAGCCCAGGGAGAGGTCTGAGCAGTGGGGGGCAATGTGGAAGCCGCTACCACCCAAGTACAAAACCACGAGGGCAGAGGTCTGGAGCAGAAGAGTCAGGACTCTACCTGAAGGTGGCAGAAGCCAACTCTCACATTTAGGGTGCGTGTAAATGGAACACGGCGAGGTGGGCCAGCTTCAGGCACAGCAGGATCTAGGAGCTCAGGCGATGTCTGTGTCATCAGGTGACTTTCTCCTCATCCTGTGGCTCTGCCATCCTTGACCTTAGCCCACCTCGGCAGAGCCCCCCCCAACCCCAAGGCCCCGAGCAGCACAGGGCTCACACACACCACCCCCGCAATCCCCAGTTCTGTGGAAGGAGAGAGTCTCGGAACCAGCGTGGAACCAGCACGGTACAGGGCCCTCTCCAGGGGTGACTGCAACACAACAGTTCTTTCGAAGACCCCAGGAACAGGGGTGTCCTCATTCCCTTCCCAGGGCTAAGGAGTGCACCCGAGGTCTCATGCCCGGGACAGAGACCAGACTCCACTTCCACCCACGGTTTAGAAAAGTGCAAGGGTGGGCTGCACCCCTGAAGTCAGGCACCAGAGCCCTCACCTCACGGACCTGTACCCCGAGGACTTAGGAGGTGCTCTGCTGCCATGAAAACCCATAATGCAGGGTGGGGGGCAATTCTACGCCCATTTGAGGGTCTGAAGGAAGTTCTAGACCCTTTCCCCAGAGAAATGCACACACGTGCACAGGCACATACATACACACGCAGGCAAGTGCACACACACGGGCACCAGCAGAGCCCCGGGATGCTCCCGTGGGTGTTGGACGCTGTAGCAGCGTCTGGACGCAGGTCAGGCTGGCCGTGAGGGCTGCTGGAGAAACACTGCACTGCCTGTCCGTCTGGCGGCTCTTTAATTCCTGGGGTGAGGGTCGAGGGAACGAAGGGCAGGCCCCTTTGTCTCCGCGGCAGAGCTGCGGGGTGCCCATTTCAGCCACACGCATGTACAGCGCCTCTTTGCGTCAGGCTCCACCAGGCCAGGCAGGGTGGTGGAGCGGCCGTCTGCCACCCACTGCCGTCCCTGAGAGCGATGCAGGGCCACACTGGCCCCGAGGTCGTAGTTAAGTGCCATCTTCAGCCAGGTGACCCCCGATGCCAGGGACAGAGAGCATCTGGGCTTCTTGAAACCAGAACCACACCTTCCAGAGGGGGAGATCTTATTTTAACTACCAAGAAGCCCTCTAATAGTGGGTTGCTAAGAAACCACCACAGCAGGTGATTCTGCACACGAAGGAGACGTTCGTTCCTGATCTATGGGTTTCCAGGGCCCTGGAAACACCCCCCAACAACACACACGCACGCACGCACACACAAACATACACTCACACACCACACATGCACACCCGCACACACCACACACACACATACACACACCACCACACACGCGCGCGCGCGCACACATACACTCACACACCATACACACGCACACACCACACACACATACACACACCAACACAACACACACATACACACAACACACACACACCAACACACGCGCGCACACACACACGCACCAAACACACCACACGCACACCACACACACAGATACACACACACACCACACACACCACACACACACACCACACACACATACACACAACACAATACACACAACACACACACAGACACAGACACATACACACACACCACACACATACACACACACCACACACGCGCGCGTGCGCGCGCACACACACACCCGCCCAGCTTTGGCACTGCTGGGGTGCGGGTAGCTCTGGGAGGGCTCAGGAGGTGCCTGGTGGCATCGCCAGGCTGAGGAGCAGCTGGTGGGGAGAAGCCGCCGCAGGGAAAAGAGCGGGTGATGTCGGCAGAAACAGTGGGTGTCGTCAAGGCCACAGTCGCTGTATTCCAGAACTGCGGGGGGGGGGCCAGGCTCCCTCTGCCCAGCTGGTGTCTTTGACGGGGGTTGGTGGGGGGTCTTAAAACAGTCAGGCTGTTGACAAGGATTCTCTGTGCTGTGGCCTTGACTCCAAGCCTCTGATGACAGGGTGTCGGGGGTCAGGATACCAGCCGTGTCTGAGTTTGGGGCTCTTCAGGCTAAACTGACTGGCTCCGGAAACTCCCTTGCGTGCCCTCCGTCTCCTGCCCGCAGGGAGCCCGAGGTCCCTGGGCCCCTGCCTGCGGTTTGGCAGCCTCGCCACCCGGGAGGGGAGGTTGCCACAGGCAGGTCTTGCACGTGCTGTGACACTTGTGTGATGTAGCCACACAGTAATGACCTAAAGAGCGTCCAGGAGAATAGACAGAAGCAAGAGGACAAGACGCGGTGAGAAACCACTGACACGATGGAACAAACCGGCTAAGCGTCTTGTACCGAGAGAATGGGCAGATATCCAGGGATTTTGCACGTAGCACTTTAGCAACCCCCAGGATGTCTGGAGTTGCTCAGCAAAGCCAGAAAGCTCACAGCCAGTAATGTCATCTGTCATTAGGTTAAATCACATCCACACAGTGGTGGGCTGGCGGGCATGGCGGGACGCAGGCACAGGGCACTCCAGAGCCATGCTGGGTGGACTGGGCTGTGCTGGGCGGGGCACGACCCCAGGGTGAGAAGGCCGGTCGGCCAGCGCGCCCCGATCCAAGCAGGCGTGCGCCCGAGACCGACAAAGGCCACGAGACGCACTCCTGCCACGTTTAAGGCACCGGGAGATCACCTGTGGCCGCACGCTGGTGGTGGCTGCGGTGGCTTGGGAGCCTTGCCCAGACGGCTAAGGGAACAGGGGCCACCGTGAGGGCAGGGCCGCGAGGGCACTCACCCCGCAGAGCCCTGGGTCACGAACGCTGTGTCTCCGCCAGTCACCTGGGAGTCTGCACTTCCAGAATCGTGACTCTGATTTCAAACCTAATGGGTACATCTGTTTTCTTGGCCTTGTTTCAAATGCAGCAATGCCAGCTACAAAAAATACAGCTAAGCCTCCATGCAAAGACACATTTATAACCGCTGTACCCAGTAGTGAGAGAAAAAGCCTCCATTTAGACCTCATTTTGAGGCCGTGGGCACATTAAGGACCAGCTCTATATCTTAATGTGTGGGGTTTTCTCTGGTCCCAGCTTTGCCCCTCCTAGAGCTCACGCATCTTGGAACATTAAGGGGATACATGCAGAATTCATTCCTAAAGTGATTTAAACCAGAATAGCAACCGGATCGGTGCCTCAGAGCAGCTTCTCAGTTATCACTCCTCACTCCTGGTGTTTGGAGCCTACTGTTTGCCTCTGAAGTGTGAGCTGTTGTCCTACGGCTTCCCTGTTTACCGTCAGCACGCGAGCCGCAGGGTCGAGACAGCCAGGGAGTGGGGGAGGTCTTTCACGACTCACCTTCACGCTTTCTGCGTTTGGTCAGATACCACATATGCTGCTGTTTCCCTATGGTGTTACTTAAGTCAACTCACTTGTCCTATGAAATAAGTTTATTTTGAAGGACATTTTATGTAACCATTGTCTAATGAAAAGCCCCCATCACTAGGCCTAAGGAGAACAGACCCCCCCCCCCCGAAAATGGCAGCAAAATGATGTTATTGTTTAAAGGCAGTGTTTGTCAATCCACCACCGAAAACAATCTCCAGCCCCAGCAGGGAGGCACCCGCCACCACTTGGGAGATGCCAGGGTCAGTGACGGCAGCCATGTGGTGAGTGGTCCTGCTGGCTTGAAACCTTTAGCTTGTGGTGAATTCCACCAAATGAGGTTTCTCCCTTTTCTTCAACTATGCAGAAGTGTTTCTAAGAATGATGTGCTGTTATCAGCAGCCCGTCTTTCCAGGGATGGCAGGCTGGACAAACAATGGGTGTGATATGTCAGCACAGCTCAGAAATCAAATTAATCTAGGGTCTTCAGTGTTGTGATGAATTGTAAATGACACCCAGGAAGACACCCTTACCTGTCATCTTCACCGTTTACATAACTAAGGCCCATCCCCAACTCAGAGGCACCTGGAAATGAGGGACCTCTTCTCAGCGATCAAGGTCCCCGAGTGCTGATGACTGAGTGTAATTGTATCCGTGCGTCCGTGACACCAGGACTAATTAGCATTTGCACAGAGGAGAGGCAGAAGCTGGTGTACGCAGAGGTGTAGCCGGATCCAGTTGGAGATGATGCGTGAGGAGGCCAGAGAGGGAACTCGTGTTTTAATGCATTAGGACTTGCGACAGAAAGCAGGCCTTCTCCGACCTTGTGTTCTTGTGTTGTGTTGTGTCTTGTGTTCTTCATGGCTGGGTTCCTTGGGGACAAAGGCAGAACCTTGAATGCAAACGTTACAACCAACACACAAGACAGACGGGCGTCCAGGGAGCAAGGGCAGTGAGGCTGGAGGGCAGCGATGGGGAGCCTTCAACTGAACCCGGAGGCTGAGGGGAGGCGTGTGGACGTTGTCCCACATCTGACGGGGTCTATGGGGACTTTATGAGGGGAGGGAGACCAGGTGGGTTTTATCTGAAAAGACCACAGTGTCTCTTGCGGCAATATTTTTGCACAACCCCGGGGACTGCTGCTTGTGCCTGGGAGCTTGGCTGGGGTTGGAGGGATGGGCCTCCACCTTCCGGCAGGGTCTCCGGACAGAAGCAGAGAAGCAGAAGGGCGGCCGAGACCAGTAGCTAACAGCCCCTGACCAAGCAAGATGCGGGCTGACCCCAGGGAAGGGGAGAGGACAGCAGATGCAGAGATGTGGGGAGAGGATTCAGGCCTGATTGAAATCCACCCATCGTCACAGACCTGCAGGGGAGGCTGTGTTGTAGCTGTTACTATTATATCATCATTCTGGCCCCTATGTGTACTGTAGTGGTTTGGCTTGTAGTTCCCAGTTTTTTTTTTTTTTTTTTTTTTTTGGCTGCGTTGGGTCTTTGTTGCCGCACGTGGGCTTCCTCTAATTGCGGGGAGCGGGGGCTACTCTTCGTTGCGGTGCGCGGGCTTCTCATTGCGGTGGCCCCTCCTGTTGTGGAGCACGGGCTCTAGGCCCGGGGGCTCAGTAGTTGTGGCTCGCGGGCTTAGTTGCTCTGCGGCATGTGGGATCTGGACCAGGGCTCGAACCCGTGTCCCCTGCATCGGCAGGCGGATTCTCAACCACTGCGCCACCAGGGAAGCCCCCCAGTATTCTTTCCAGCAAAAAGTGACTCCGGTCAAGGGGGAGGGGGAGCGTAATTAGCGTTTAGTAGGTACAGAGTTTCAGTTTTGCAAGATGGGAATGTTCTAGGGATCTACTGCACAATAGTGCAAATGTGCTTAACGCACTTTAACGTAAACTATACACGTAAAAATGGTTAAGATGGTAGATTTAACGTTGTGTGTTTTTTACCACAATAAGAGAGAATTGCTGTGCAAAGCAATAAAATAAAATGAAATCTAAAAACCCCTGATTTAAAAAAAAAAGAATTTGTCTTTTAAATAGAAACGCTGAGCCAGATTCAAAGCTCTCTCTTTAACTTGACGAGTTTTTCTAGAATATATTTCACCATAACTCTGAACTGTAGTGACACTGAAACGTTATGTTCCTACTTTCACTCAAAACCCATTTTTTTTAATGAAATTAAATGACACCCCACAATCCCACTACTCGAGGTCATAATCAAATAGAAATTGAATACAACCTGCCCCGGGGCATGTGCCTGGCCTGGATTCTCAGACCCAATTTGTGAGCCCCTCTGTTCACTCAACGGGCGTCGTCAGGAATCATAAAAACCGAGCCACTCCCACTGGAGATCAGAGTCCGTGTGTGTCCCCACTGGGTTCCCTTCCGCACCCCCATTCCCTTCTCCTGCATCTCTGCCAAGCCCCCTCCCAGGTCCCCGCCGACCCCAGAGCAACCCCAAAGGCTGTCAACACCCTGTAAAAACTCTGAAATCGTCCGTTCTCCGCAGAACCGAGCAGGGCCTCCGTTCCTGAGAACTTCCCAACCCTGGACGCCTGGGTCACCCCCCGGGGGCCTCAGAGCTTCTCCGAAGAGCCACTGACCCCCTCCCACACTGCTCTCCAGGGTGTGACCCGCAGAGCACGTGGCCTCTGCACTTTCTGGGCTGGGCTTGCTGGGGGCTGGAGAGCCCGACATCCTGCTCTGCGCATTATGCCGCAT
Source organism: Lipotes vexillifer (assembly GCF_000442215.2). Taxonomy (NCBI): domain Eukaryota; kingdom Metazoa; phylum Chordata; class Mammalia; order Artiodactyla; family Lipotidae; genus Lipotes; species Lipotes vexillifer. Next base: position 1,927,873 of record NW_006789032.1, on the reverse strand, counting down.
TTGTAACGGGAGCTGGAAAGGAGTCAGTCACATGAGCTCACGCGCCTCATCCCTGCAAAACCGGCGGTGATATGCTGACAGCTGCTGCATCAGCAGGCCCGGCTCCTGCCTGTCAGGCATGCCGCTCCGGAGGAACACAACAGAAAGCGCATTTCTAAAAACTGCAAACATCCCCAAACTCTTAGGGAGAAAAAAAATACAACTTCTGCTAAGGATGTGATCCAGGTGGAAGTGAAAAATTGCTGGAGGAAAGATCCAAACGACTCAGGCTTAAGAAACGAGATTTTCCTGAGACGCGGGATCCGTACGCCCAGCATCTCAGGACGGCTTCATTCAAGGTTGTGAATAAACGCGCGTGCTTGACTCGCACAAAATCAGCAGAAGGGAGCGCGGTGGCCATTACTCGCCTGTCGTAAAGATAAGACTTTGGATGGTCTGAAGCCAAGAGAAACCAATAAATAGCTTTTATGCCTTTGCGACAAGAAAAGGACACTCACCACACAGCAATGAGCAAAGCAAATGGAATCAACTGGTTGAAACTGGAAAAGCAAATTGGAAAATGTTTGTTGCCCAGTCCGAGAAGTCCTGAGATTCCTGGGGCCCCGGCCTCACCACCGTCCTATCGAGAAGCCCAGCAGCTGCCCACGCCGGGGCTCCTCCCCGGCAGCCTGCAGCCCGGCCATCTGTCCTCAAGACTTTCAACTTGGGCTTTGCATCGAAGCCCTGGTGGTTCTGCCGTCCACCCACCCTCGTGTCTTTAGCCGTCTCCCCCGCCGGGGGCCTCTCAGGCCTTTCAGCCTTCTCAGTTCATCTGCTCTCAAGGCGGCTGCTTCCGCTTGGCTGGGGCTTAGGAGCTGTGAAGGAGGAAAAGTTTCCACACGCTAGGAGGCCCCTTCACTGGCGGGGATGGGGGGGGGGGGGGGGGGGAGCGTTATGAGGAGAAGTGGCAGGGAAGCAGGATGGGCAGGGGAAGAGGCCGAGCAAGGAAGTGGTCTCAGCTGGAGACCAGCCTCGTCCTGGTCCCGGCAGCCAAGGAGGAAAGCTGTCCTCCAGCCCTGCCCGCCCTCGTGCTCCGCAGCAGTCACGGCCATGGCTGCCGGGGTGGGGAGCCGTAACTTCCCGTGGGTGGGGGCTCCGTTGACCAAGGGCAGTTCCCCAGCCCCCGTTCCAGCAGCTGGAGGAGAGACCACTGCCCGGGGAGGTGGGTCCTGGCAGAGCGCCAGCTCCACGGGCATCTGCCTCTCTCTTTGCTGTGTTTTCCAACATCCCAAGAGGATTTCTCCTGCCCCACGTGGCCTAGATCTTAAGTCAAACCATCCCAAACGTAGCACTGAAATCTGATGAGAACATTCCCCACGCTGGGTGCATGATTCAGTCACCAACCGACACATATCCTTCGTGTTTAGGAAGAGGTGATTCATTACCGGCCCGAGCCCTTTGGGGGAGTCCAGGGAGTTAGGACTTGGACGTGTGCACTTCCCAGGGTTTGCATCATGTGCAGAATGCACCAGGCCTCCTCCACCGCCCCCATCTACCATACCCCAGATGTGTTAGAGCAGAGCAGAGCTTCCAAGCCACTGCTCTGCGCCCCAGGCCATCACAGCAGAGAAGGGCCTCTTCAGGCAGGTCGACTACACTTGCAGAAACAGACTGGGAAAAACCACAGCATCCTGGTAACAAACAGGACCTAACATGCTGACCAGCAGGATGGCTCTGAGGGCCCAAACCGCGAGTCAGGATGCCACCACGGCCACCTGTGCCTGGGTTCCAGGGGCTGCAGGCGCCGGCGTAGACTAGAGAGCGACCCAGAGTCATGTGTGCCGCCTTCCTGCCCCAATAGAAGGAGAGCCATCTAAAATCACCGCTGCTGCAGATTTCAAACAGAATTTCTAACGTCCCTGGCAAACCCCTTCAGTTTTGAGAATTAACAGAGTAAACAAGATTGCAAGGGGAATGTTTAAAATGTGCTTCGAGCTCCCTCCAGCACTTCAGAGGCCCCCAGCCTCGTTCCCGTCAGTCCGCTAATGAGCCTGGGTTCTTACCCATCCACCCAAGCCACGCGCGCTGGGGAACCCACATGGCTTCTCGCTCCCTCACGGAGTTTTCTTGGAGATAACAGTGCCTTCTTGTTGGGGTGCTCAGGGGCCAAGTGCTGTGCCTCACCTGCGCCTTTCACCTGGTTCCCATCTCCCAAGGTCAGATGGAGTGAGTATCTCCATGAGGACCCTGTGACCCTTCTCTTTTCACAGATGAGGAAGCTGAGGATCAGAGAGGCTTAGTCACTTGCCCAAGGTCACACAGCTGGAAGGCAGCAGCTTCAGATCCAGGCCCGTCTGCTTCCAAAGCTGTAGTGTGAACATCGCATCAAGAGCACCTGGCGCCCTCGCCCCAGCACCTGGGCCAGAGGAGCCGCCGGTGCCGCATGCCCTGTCCACCTGACTCCGGCTGCGCACAATGGCAGGGATGGCGCCCGGCCTCTCCTGGCTCCTGCCAGCCTTTGTTTCGTTTCCTCCACCCAGTAGTGTGACTCCCTTCCCTGGGGACCTCCTCCCTGGCTGCCTGGGGACCCCAGAGCCTGGCCGAGTGTCCTCTCCAGTACGGTGGATGATGGTTGCCATGGATGCTCCAGCGCGGCCCCTATCGCTCGCAGCACGGACACGCGGCTTGCGGGCCAGAAGAGCCCCCCGCGGCATGGGGAGGGCTCAGCATCTGGGGCTGGAGCTGTGGGTTCACATCAGGCGTCCCTCCAGCATGTGACTGGGGGCCACCCGCCTGCCCCTCTGGGTCCACTTCCTCACCTGTAACATGGGGATAGTAACGCCCGCCTCAAGACGGGGTGAGGACTGCCCCCCCCCGCCCACCCACAAAAGCATCCCAGGAATTATCTCTTCTCACCTGCACCCTGTCACCTCAGCTCACAGAAAAGCAAAGTGAGGCACAGAGACTGCAGTAACTTGCTTGAGGTCACACAGCTAGGATATAAGGGCAGGGCTAGAACCCAGGCCAGCTGAGCAATCCTTAGGACCCTCCCCAGCGTCCGAGGCTGCTGATCTGCCCTGGGAGCCGCGTCCTCACAGCTGTTTTGTTTGGTTTCTGCCGCCTCTCACTGGTGAGCTGGAGGCTCCCAAAATAACTGGCAGAAAACTCCCTTGTGCAAGAGACCCAAGGCGGAGCCCCAGTTTCGAGAGAATGTTTGCAGTGTGCAATTAAACCCTGCTTGGCGGTGATAAGAAAATGAGCCCCGTTAGAAGGATATACCGGTAAATACATTGCTAAGATGTTGGCGAGTCTGTAAGTGGTCCCCTCATTAGTTCATGTTCTGCTCATCCCAGTGCTTGAGCATCTTCCGTGTCAGCTGATGAGCATGTAACCAGCAGCGTCTGCGAGTCCTCCGGGCCAGGCATCTGCTCCCGAGTGAACATTTGGAAGGAAGCACATTCTCACCCGTGGAGCCCCGCTGCACGTGGAGCGGTATTAACACTGACACTTCTTTGCCTGAAGCCCCCCCCACCAGTGGAGGTCGGTGCTCCTTTATGCCCCGCACTTCCCCGCAGGGCCCTCCCTGCCCAGCGGCCCAGGGCACCTTTGCGACACACACGGCTTTCCCATGCCCGTGTGAGCACAGGTGCGGGCGCTGGGAGGGCAGCTCCTGAAACTGGGATTTCTTCCAGTCCGTAAACCGAGGATCCTGTGCCTGCTTTTGCAGCAACCCGGGACCTCTGAAATAATTGATCGAATGCCAGAAAATTCTGCAGGCTGGGTGCGCTTGTGTTCACAGGATGTGTGAGCTGGACATAGCACGTGTCCGAGGGCAAGCGGCAGAGAAGGATTCGGGGCAGAAAGGGCTCTCGCGCCACATGACCCGAGGAGTCCTTCTGACCCGAACACCCTGGTTCCTGGCCTGACACCTCTTCCCAGGGGAGGCCATGATGGATGGGGTCGCAGCGCCACGGCACACCCAGGACACCCCCTACCCTACCCCCCGCCCAGGGCAGTGAGGCCACACGTCCTGCGCCCCACGCTTTGTGACCTCGGGGTGTTTGTCCAGGCCCAGGAGTGGCCCCTGTGGCAGTTCCAGCAGCTTGTGTCCTCATGAGCTGGGGGGTGGCCCACGGCTGCTTCCAGAACAATCAGAGTTCCTGACCGGACCTCGACCCCATCAGTGCAGGAAGGCTCCGAGATGCAACGGAATTCGGCCTCACGCTTGGACTTCTGGAGGGTAGACGGTCTGAAATCAAACTCCTCAGTACTCAGGAGCCCTGAAGACCCCGCTGAACCCCCCAGAGTGGGATCTATATTTGCAGCGAAGGGGTGCGGGGTGGAGAACTTCATAAAGCTTAGCGGTTACGTTCTCCGTCCTCGGAGGCCGCAGCCAGGGGATTCCAAGCTAGAAGGAAGATAAACCGAAGGAACACTGGTTTTCTGATTCTAAGTCTTTGAAACTGTTAACCCCAGATTATCGAACACAAAATACGCCCCGGACAGAAATGGAGGCTCACAGCAGGGGAGGTTTGGGGCTGGGAACTGGGTTGTCCTTGGTTCTCCTGGCTGCCTCGGATACCTGTGCTGATTTTTTAAACTCCCACTTCTCTCATTTACAAGAGGTTTACGGAAGCAACTTCTCTTGGCCTCGGCACAGAGGAGCCTGAAGTCACCTAAAACCTAGGGACTCGGGCACCTCCATTTGGGGAGCAGATGGGGGCTTCCCAGGGTGGCCCCCGGGGGTCCTCCCAGAGGCTGGTGAGGCTTCGCTCTGGAGCACAAATCCCACGGAAGGGCAGTCGGGGGCCCGAGCTGTGATGTGGGAGCTTTTTCTGAAGCAGCCTTGGGAAGAACGAAGCTGGGGCGGGGAGGTTATCGAGGGAGGGGCGGCCACTTTCCCAACCTGAAAATCCACATAACATGTTTGTTTGCTTTCACCATCATTTGCCCAATAACAACGTCTCCCTAACGTTCAGGGGGTAAAATACTCAGCACAGTGAACAGCTTTCTCAGCTGCTCCCTGATTTTCTAAATACAAAAGTAGCGACTCTGATGGCAGCGTTCGGCTGAGATTCTCAGCAAAAAAGGATGGAAAATTCTATTTTCCACTTCCTTAAACACCAAATTTATTTTCCTTTATCCTGTGAGATGTTAATTTCTGTAATAACAGAGGCCATGTTTTTGCCATCCGGAGACATGAAAAGTAGCAGCTATTATAGATGGAAACCGTGCCCTCAGCTTCTCGGGACTTACGCAAATGACTGTTTAAACCCAAATGTGACCTCTTGGCTTCCTGCAGTCGGTGAGCCGCTGGTGAAAGATGGAAATCTGTCCCCAGGCAGGTGGGAGCTGGTGGAGTCCGGAAGAATTGTGGGGACAACCCTGGCCATCGCAGTTTGACAACGGGCAGAAGTTCTCCTAGCTGACAGCGGGTGCGGTCACTCCCCGGAGGCACGGCCGTGACCTCGCCGGCCTGAGGGACCTGTGGACCCTCTCCCACAGGCTGCCCTCTGGTTCCCCACACCGTCCGTGCCCGCCAGGGAGTCTGGGCTCGTTCCTAACCCCCGTCTCTGCCACCTGCACTTGTTTCCATAAGAGACTTCAACGTCACAGCAGCAGCTCGTGCAGGAAGGGCCCCAGGCCCTGCAGGGGCCTAGGAGCATTTCAGACCCCCAGGGGCAACTCCTGGGGACCCAGGGCCGGAAGGTGCCCAGACTCCCAGTAAGCCAGGCAGAAGCCTTGCGTGTCATCCTAATTAACGACACGAATAGCCATGGGTTCTCGGAAGCTTCTCCTTCTCATGGCCTTTGCTGGTAGGGCTGCTTAGGATAAAGAAGAGGCAGAGCTGTTGGGAGACCCAGTGGGACTTCCTGAGCTTGGCGTTGTAACAGCAGCCCCGTGGCTGCGCCTAGATGCCCCCTGCTGCCTTCTCCTGCCTCGATGGGCCTCCGGGTTCCCTCCTCTGTCCTCAGCCCCACCTCTGAGGTCTGGGGTCTTTGGACCTGCAAGGACTCCATCTCCGTTTCCCAGCAGGACCTTCCTTTGCAGAGCATCTTGGCCAGGCCCGTTAGGGACTGAGGATGAGCGAACTTGAAGGAGTGTCAGATGCGACCGCAGGGAAACAGCATTGGCCTTGAAACTGTCCCCTTCTGAGAGGGGGACACGGAGAGAGAGACCGAGAGCGTATTGGTATTTGCATCCGCTGTTCGTTTCTCAGATGTATTAAAGCACATCATCCTTTCCCCACCCCGAGGAAGATTTCCAAATGCATTTGTATTCTGGAGACCCCTTAACCCTGTGATTGATCGCATCCCCTCCAAATACACCATCAAGAGGATCGTCTGCGTTTCTGAAGGCGGCCGAGCTGGACCACGACTCTCACGTTATGACAACACCCCCCACCCGCCCCCCACGCTGTGTCACCAGGATCTAGTACTTGTGTACATCAGTTGGGAGAAAGCACCACTTTCCATCCCCCTGTGGGGTTTTTTTCCCTCCGCTGCCGATTGGTATAATTTATATGAAGCGCTAAGCCCCCTGCCGGGCTGGGACTGCTTGTGACACACGTATAATTACCAACCTTCCCCCCAGCTCTGTGTGCTCAGAGGAGGAAAGACATTCCTAAAGGAGCTATTTTAGTTGTACTGATGAAATGCATATTCATTTATGGGGCGGGGGTGGGCTTGGTTATTTAGCTATTATTGCAATGCACGCTGGGTTCTCGGGGACAGGACCACCAGGCAGGGGACACGTGTTGCCGATGTGACTCTGTGACCTTGAGCCGTGGCAGACCTGCTTTGAAAGGCTGGGAGTCAAACTCCTGGGGCACCGGCTCCTGGAATCTGGGGTCCCCTTTATTCTACAAGATCTGCTGGTTTTCTCTGGGGAATGTCTCTGACCTCCCTCCCCCCCTCTTCATCCCCTTGGCTGCACCTTGTTTCAGACTTGGGGGTCCCCATCTCCCCCCAACTCCATCCTGTCTTCACACTCGTCTCCCCCAAGCCTTGCCTCCCCCAGAGAACCCCAAGGTCACTTAGGGTCCCGAGGGCACTGGGCCTTGGAAATAGCTGCCATTTCTCCGGGGCCCCCATGTGCCGGATACTGGGCTCGTGTGCAAACGTGTTTCATTCTAGGATTTGTAGCTGTCGTGAAAGCGCCAGAACCACCCGCCTAAGCTCCACCTCCTCCTGCCTCTGTGACCCCGTGCTTCAGCCCCACCCTTGTGCTTGCTGTGATCCTTAGGATGGGTTTGCGGTTTGAAAGAGGAAAGGAAAAAAATCTTATAATTCAGTTCAAATTTGCAAACATTTAGTGGGCCCCCTATGACCTGGGTACAGTGTACCTGAGAGAGACAAGAGGAAGCAAACATCACCCAAACCCAAAGACATAAGCACAAATCCAGTAACCACAGCATCACAGGGCTGTGGGGAGAGATGCAGGGTGGTATGGGGCCTCCCTCTCTCAGAACGTCACATTCCAGAGATAACATGCAAGCCTCGTATGTAATTCACATTTTCTACCAGCCACATTTAAAAGAGTAAAAATGGGGCTTTCCTGGTGGCGCAGTGGTTGAGAGTCCGCCTGCCGATGCAGGGGACGCGGGTTCATGCCCCGGCCCGGGAAGATCCCACATACCGCGGAGCGGCTGGGCCCGTGAGCCATGGCCGCTGAGCCTGCGCATCTGGAGCTTGTGCTCCGCAACTGGAGAGGCCACGACAGTGAGAGGCCCCCGTACTGCAAAAAAAAAAACAGAGTAAAAATGAAGATGTGCAATTAATTTTTCTTTTTTGGGGGGGGGTACGCGGGCCTCTCACTGCTGTGGCCCCTCCCGTTGCGGAGCACAGGCTCCGACGCGCAGGCTCAGCGGCCATGGCTCACGGGCCCAGCCGCTCCGCGGCATGTGGGATCTTCCCGGACCGGGGCACGAACCCGTGTCTGTCCCCTGCATCAGCAGGCGGACTCGCAACCACTGCGCCACCAGGGAAGCCCCATGCAATTAATTTTTTTATTGTGGTCAGAGACATAGGACATAAAATTTGCAGCCATAGCCATTTTTAAGTGCACAGTTCAGTGGTTTTAAAATACATCTGTAATGTGTGCAACCATCACCTCCCTCCATCTCCAGAACCATTCTCATCTGGCAAACCTGAAACTCTGTCCGCATCGAACACTAACTCCCCAGGCCCCAGCCCCTGGCAACCCCCCTATTCTGCTTTCTGTCTCCATGAATTTATCCCTCTAGAGACCTCACAGAAGTGGAATCATATAGGATTTTTCTTCTTGTGACTGGTTTATTCCACTGAGCATAATCTCTTCAAGGTTCACCCATGTTGTAGCACATGTCAGAATTCCCTTCCTTTTTAAAGCTGAATAGTATTCCATTTGTCAGGATGGACCACAGTTTGTTTATCCGTCACTCGCGATGGACACTTGCGTTGTCTCCACCTTTTGGCTATCGTGAATAATGCTGCTATGAGCATGGGTGTGAAATTAAATGTAATAGCATATTTTATTTAACTCAGCATCTCCAAAAATGCTGTTTCAAGTTGAAATCAATATTTTAAAAATTGGCTGAGATATTTTACAGTCTCTTTTCTTGATACTAAGTCTTTGAAATCGAGTGTGTTTCCTCTACTGACAGCAAATTCAGTACGGCTCCGTCACATTTCAGTGTTCAGAGGCCACCTCGCTGTACGGCACAGGCCCAGCCAAAGGGGGCTCTAGTGACTGAGGAAGAGGACATTGAAACCAGGGTCTGGGGCTATGGTCAGGCCCAGGCTCACCTTGTCACGACCTCAAGGAGAAACCCCACCTCCTCCCTGAGGGGCAGCTGTCCCTCTGCCATCGCCCCACGGTGTCACCATAGACGACAGGTAGCACCCTAGCCCCCGTGCCCACGTGGGTCAGGCAGGGACAGCAGTAGCTGTGCCTCCAGGGACAGTGGACAGGCGACAGGTGAGGCCACGATGCACAGGTGCCTGGATGGTGCCTGGTCCCCAGGAAGCACTCACTGTGGGGGCTGTATGGGGGTGCGGTGGGGGGATCCCAGCCCAACTGAGGGACGGAGAAAGCCACCCCATCCGGGACCATTAGAGCCACACGTAGTAACGTACCTGAAACAGACCCACACATCCCCACGCCCATGCCCGTTAGCTTTGCCTGAACCAGAGGAGGCCTGATTCCATCGGTCCGAATGTAATGAACTCGGCGTTCTGAGCAGCTGCCCGAAGGCACGGGGTCCTGATCTGCATGCACACAAGAGAGGCGTACGTGGTTCCCCTCAAAGTCACATGATGCCCTTTAGCCTGGGAGGGTGACCCGCTGGCAAGGTTATCAGCAAAAGAGTTGTCTATTTAAAAAATATGTAACATTCCGGGGACTTCCCTGGCGGTCCAGTGGGTAAGACTCCGCGCTCCCAATGCAGGGTGCCCGGGTTCGACCCCTGGTCGCAGAACTAGATCCCGCATACATTGCCGCAACTAAGAGTCCACATGCCACAACTATGAAGCCCGCGTACGGCAACTAAGACCCAGCGCAGGCAAAATAAATAAATTACGTATATATAAAACATTCCTTAGATTTTTTAAATACAGAGAAATAAAATAAGAACAATAAAATAGCTTCTGCCCCCGCTCTGGTGCCCATCATTGGCCTCTTCTGTTTTAAACAGAAGTAATAAGCGTGTGGACACGCTTAGAAAATTCTTTTCAAGTTCCATAAAGTGACCGAGTAGAAGGTAGAGGCCTCCTCCCTCCCTCCACTTGCTTGTAGCCCTTCCTAATTTCTTTCACAAAAGAATCAGCTGATGTGGATACACATGCGTGTACGCTCGCGGGGGTCGGATGAGAAACTGCATCTGTGAGCACCGCGCTCCACGAGCCCCACCACCGCCGTGCTGTGGTGCCCATAGCTGTGGGTTTTGTCTCATGGTCGAAAGAGGGCGGCCAGTACTGCTGCCATGTTCTCCACTTCAAGCAATGACAGTAGTAACTGACTTTTCATGCTTGTTGTCAGGAAAGCAAAAGAATCCCAGGATTTCCCCTCCAGACTTTCCTTCACGTCTCATCCTTCAGATACTGGTCACAGACCACCCTGCGCTGCAAGGGAGGCTGTGACAGCAAATGGTGGCAAAATTCCAGCCCCTTCGGTGGGAGGCAGGGAAGGAGAAGGGAGCTTACTGACTGGGATCGGCCGCCCTCCCACGCATGTTCTAGAGCATGTTCTGTACTGCCGGCAGGTCCCTTCCCGACTCCTCTGGCTTCAAGACTTACTAGAAATTTTTTCTTCCTTCTTAATGGAGGAAGGTGGGGCTTTGCGATTTTATTTTTAGATAACATCTCATTAATAATTTACTTATTTGCCGTGACTGTGCCTTCAGACTCCAAGGCCAGTGCTCTAACGTGCTGGTGAATTAATGTGTTCATCATGCGAGTACAACAGAAAGAGCGTCTTGATGCCTAGAAAAATCACTCAGGTAATAAAAACCTTTGTCATTTATTCATTTTAATACAATAACCATCTTGCCTCGTGTCGTGAGCGTTATTACGGCACCTCTGATGACGGCAGTAACGTGAGGAGACAAGTCATTTTTATAGGGCAGAGTTACTGCCATGTTTAGATTATCAGAAATTTTATTACGGTGCTAAAATGAAAACCGGTAAAGGAAAAAAGTAGGCCGACACACCTGTAGTTCCCAGGGTCTTCCTCAGAGGCGCGACTCGGCCATCAGTCACCGAGGTGTGCAGAGGTGCCTCCTCTGTGCACTGCCCAGGGGCAGAGCTGGCGGGTGGAAACGTCTCTGAGAAAGCACTGAAGGGTGCGTCCCCTCAAAGCCCCGACGTCCCCCACAGAGGATTTCACTGGGCTTCACAGGGCTTCAAGCATGGCCGACCAGAGGCCACTGAGCTTTTGTCAAAATATCCAGCTGCCCACTTGTCCTTTTCCCTGACTGACCAGGGCCGCCTGCCCCCAGTTGGACCCCGGACATAACAGGAGGCCGCAATCCCCCCATGATCTTTGAACGTAAAATTGCCAGAGCAGCAGGTTGACGATCACACTTCACCCGCCCAGCAGCCAGCCCCACTGTGTAGTCTGCCTGTCCATTGTGGCAGGGAGAGAAGGTGGCATATTATCCAGGCTTCTTCAGAGAAACAAGGCCAGTAGGGTGGACGGATGTAAAGAGACTTGTAAAGAAATGGCTCACGGCAGAATCAGCAGTGTGGGCTGGCCGCCTGGGGACACAGGAGAGCTGGCCCTGTGGACTGTCTGAAGGCCGTCTGCTGGAGAATCCCCCCTTGCTTGGGGAAGGCTGGTCCTCTGTTCTGCTCAGGCCTTCAGCTGATTGGAGGAGCCCCACCCACTTTAGGGAGGGCAACCTGCTTTCCTCAAAGTCCAGGGATTTCATGGTCATCTCAGCCAAAATGCCCTCACAGAAACACCAAAAAGAATGTTTGACCAAATATCTGGGCCCCCCGTGGCCCAAAAAGTTGACACATAGAAGTAACCATCATGGGTGGGGATCAGAGTCCCAGGCTCCAGGAAGCTGGCTGCAGTCTTCCAGCCCCTCACCATCCCCAGGAAGTTCTCTTTTCTCACCACCACCCCCAAAGGGTGACTGGTCTTTCTCCACAACACAGGTGGAGTTATGGTGGAACCAGCTGAGTTAAATCCAGGGAATGCCACAGGACGGTCACTCCCGATTACACTGTCACCCGGGACACCAGGAGGGATAAAGCAGGTCTAAAATCCTCTCCAGCTTCAGAAACATGCACTTGCTGCTGAGGTGCATCAATTTCTTGTTTCCTGGAATTTGCATTCTGTATCATCATAGAAGCAGGATTTAGAGGCAGGAGAGGCATGTGTAAGAGCCACACCAAACCCTCACCTTACAGACAAGGAAATAAAGGGCCAGTAAGGTGAGGGGACTTGCCCAGGTCACCCGGAAGGTGTCACCAGGTGAGCACGCTGGCCGTGGCTCCCCACCCACACAACCTCCTCCTGGATCCTGAGATGTTTTCCTGGAGCCTTTTGTCACTTGCATGAGATCCTCATCAAGGTGAGCAGAGATGCCAGGCCTCCGTCCAGTGTCCCAGGCCCGTTGGCTGAACTCACCACCCGAACACCTAGAGAATTTCTTCCCTGGGCCATCTGACACTCTCCTAGTTGCAAACACGCTGACCTCAAGGTACTAAATACAGAAAATTCTAATTCATCACAGGCAGGTTACACATCTGCAGCTTGTGATACTGGACACAGTGTCTGGAATCCTTCTTGAGAAGCACAAAGCCTCAAGCTGTGAAAACACTCCGATACTCTATTCTGTTGCCCCCCATTTATGCTTGGATACAGCTGGGGGATATACGCCTGGGGTGCATTCGTCTTTCTCAGCCTGGTTAGATGACTCATGCGTTGTATCTCTTGCTCTCCCCGCTTTGGGGCAGGTGAGCCCCTCATACCGTGATGATGGTGGTGGTGCTGCCGATGACAGTGATGGTAAGGATGACGGTGGTGATGAATATAATGGTGATGATGATTGTGAAGGCGATGATAATGGTAACACAGGCGATGATGGTGGCGGCCGTGGTGCTTCTGGTGGTGGTGTTGATGAGGGTGACGGTGATGACTGCAGTGGTGAAGGTGGATGGTAATGTGAGGAGGAGGTGATGATGGCGGTGATGGTGGTGGAAGAGGAAGAAAGAAGTTGCAACCACCATATCTTGAGCACTTTCCTTGAGTTTCTAAATTACAAACATCTTTCTTTTAATCCTCCTGACAGTTTTGATGCACCAGGTACCGTCATCCCTTTATAGACGAAGAGAGTAAGACAAAGATCAAACCTGTCCATGTGGACACTAATAAGTGGAACTAATAAGTGGAATGAGGATTTGAACTCAGAACTATTTGCATCCCAAACCCATGCTTGTCATTGTCGATATAATATCCTCACCATGAATTTGTGTGTTTTGTACACAGCCAAATTGCTAAATCCCTTGATGTCTGCTTAAATATTTGAGAATAAATACATGTAGCACATCTATGTCGCCAGTTCACGTAAAGTCTTAAGAAAACAAGACATGCTCTTCTCAGTGAAGTAAATTTACATCAAAGCAAGGCTCAATCGATAAATACTCTGCAGTGGAGCCATGTAGTGGGGCAGCTTTCTTAGGTGGAAAAGGTGTGTTTTATTGGAAAGATTGGAAGAGACAATGTCCTTAGGGTAGGGAAGCAATTGCTGGAGGAAGGCAAGTCTCTAAGGACCGTTACTCTGTTTGCCACAGTTGAACACATCAGCTTGTTTTCCTTCTCATTATGATTTTCCAGCAGATGTCTGGAGCCACAGGTCCCCTGGGGAGAAATCCCGTGGTCCTCTGCAGCTCTCAGATTGGGGCTCCGTTTCATGCCAGCTTTCCTTTGGACCTCAGGGTGGTCTCATCATGCATCCAAAGGCATCTCCACTGCTGCCTTGCCAAGTGTGGGTTGCTGCTGGGTAGCTGGATCCACAGATAACTGGTATGACTTGAAGTGAGTAGTGGCTCCAGAATCTCATAGAGATGGATAAGGATACACAAAAGATGCTCTCCCTCCCCCTGCCCCCACCCCTGCACTGTGAATTAAGTGAATTGATGATGGTAGAGAGGCAGAAAGGAATTAAAACATAGAGACTCTTGGGGAGTATCATTACAGGGTCATGGGTCTTACCTAAGGAGGTGAAATTCTCATCATTTTCTTCCCTGTGCTGAGCTGTCTGCCTCTGTTAGAGAGTCTGTATGTGCACGTTTTCGTATTTCTAATACTGACCTCATTAATTTATTTGGAATTAACCAGGGTGAAAACTTCTGAGAAAAGAGGTCTTGATAAGAAATAGTAAACCAGTGCCAAACAAGAGATCCAGGTCAAGTTTAATCCAAATGTAGGGATATTTAGATGGGGGGGAAGAAAGAATCCTTTAATCTGTAGGCTTTCTTCATCTACAGCCTTCTACCCACTTATTCTAAAAAGGAACCATTAAATTGTGTAATAACATCGGGGCCACGTGCATTATAAGAACAGGCTTAACCCTTCTAAGATTACAGGATGAAGCTACGTTTTCTGAGTGTTGGCAGGATGTTTAAAGGTTGGGTCTCTCCAAACCCCACGCTTCTCCTGGGGCACAGTGACCATTTCTTTTATCTCAGAGCCGCAGTTTAAATGTTTATGTTTACAGCATGAGTCAATTTTTCTCACTTGACTTGTAGATCCTAGAGTTGGAGGATTTTTTTTTTCTTTCTTCCCTCATTTATTCCTTTACCCCATGACTTTAGAAATTATATATGTAATAACACCAAAGTAAAAGTAAAAGTTTTTATAGATCCAGCCTCTGGCTCTGACCTCACCACAAGGCTCATAAGAATTCTACTGAGCACTTACTATGGACAGAATCCTGTCCAAGTGCTTCACATACAAGATCTCATTCAAAATTCACCCAGACTTTGGAGGTAGGAACTATTTGTATCTGTGTTTTACCAATGGGGAAACTGAGGCAGAGAGAAAGTTAAGTTAACTTGCCCAAGATCACAAGGGAGAAAATAGCAGGCCTAGGATTTGAACCCAGGCAGTCTGGACCCAGAACTGACTCTGATCCACCTTGTTCTGTGGCATCTCTGTTACATTGTCTGCTGCCCACTTGATTTTCAAGCTTACCATCACCACCATCATCATCAGTATCACCATCTCCATCACTGTCATCACCACCTCCTCCATCATGGCCATCATCACCATCACCATCACCATCTCCCTCATCACCATCACTGTCACCATCTCCATCACCGTCACCACCTCCTCCATCATGGCCATCATCACCATCACCGTCACCACCTCCCTCATCACCATCACTGTCACCATCTCCATCACTGTCACCACCTCCTCCATCATGGCCATCATCACCATCACCGTCACCATCTCCCTCATCACCATCACTGTCACCATCTCCATCACCGTCACCACCTCCTCCATCATGGCCATCATCACCATCACCGTCACCACCTCCCTCATCACCATCACTGTCACCATCTCCATCACTGTCACCACCTCCTCCATCATGGCCATCATCACCATCACCGTCACCACCTCCCTCATCACCATCACTGTCACCATCTCCATCACTGTCACCACCTCCTCCATCATGGCCATCATCACCATCACCGTCACCATCTCCCTCATCACCATCACTGTCACCATCTCCAACACCGTCATCACCATCACTGTCACCATCTCCATCACCGTCACCACCTCCTCCATCATGGCCATCATCACCATCACCGTCACCACCTCCCTCATCACCATCACTGTCACCATCTCCATCACCGTCACCACCTCCTCCATCATGGCCATCATCACCATCACCGTCACCACCTCCCTCATCACCATCACCGTCACCACCTCCAACACCGTCATCACCACCAGTAATAAACAGGAGAAACAAGGCACCGTTTCTATTACTCTCCTCACCATCTGGAGGAAAAGTACTGGTCTACCTCTCCCTGTTACAGCTGCCAACACAGCATTGTTTTTACTTATTTATTTTTTATACAGCAGGCTCTCATTAGTTATCCATTGTATACATATTACTGTACATATGTCAGTCCCAATCTCCCAATTCTTCCCACCACCACCACCTGCTCCCTGCCACTTTCCCCCCTTGGTGTCCATACTTTTGCTCTCTACATCTCTGTCTCTATTTCTGCCTTGCAAACCGGTTCATCTGTACCATTTTTCTAGATTCCACATATATGTGTTAATGTACGATATTCGTTTTTCTCTTTCTGACTTACTTCATTCTGTATGACAGTCTCTAGGTCCACCCACGTCTCTGCAAGTGACCCAATTTTGTTCCTTTTTATGGCCTAGTAATATTCCATTGTATGTATGTACCACATCTTCTTTATCCATTCATCTGTCGATGGGCATTTAGGTTGCTTCCATGACCTGGCTATTGTAAATAGTGCTGCAATGAACATTGGGGTGCATGTGTCTTTTGGAATTATGGTTTGCTCTGGGCATATGCCCAGTAGTGGGATTGCTGGCTCATATGGTAATTCTATTTTTAGTTTTTTAAGGAACCTCCATACTGTTCTCCATAGTGGCTGTATCAATTTACATTCCCACCAACAGTGCAAGAGAGTTCCCTTTTCTCCACACCCTCTCCAGCATTTGTTGTTTGTAGATTTTCTGGTGATGCCCTTTCTAACTGGTGTGAGGTGATAGCTCACTGTAGTTTGATTTGCATTTCTCTAGTAATTAGTGATGTAGAGCAGCTTTTCATGTGCCTCTTGGCCATTTTTATGTCTTCTTTGGAGAAATGTCTGTTTAGGTCTCCTGCCCATTTTTTGATTGGGTTGTTTGTTTTTTTTAATATTGAGCTGCATAAGCTATTTATATATTTTAGAAATTAATTCTTTATCCATTGATTCGTTTGCAAATATTTTCTCCCATTCTGAGGGTTGTCTTTTTGTCTTGTTTATAGTTTCCTTTGTTTTGCAAAAGCTTTTAAGTTTCATTAGGTCCCATTTGTTTATTTTTGTTTTTATTTCCATTACTCTAGGAGGTGGGTCAAAAAAGATCTTGCTGTGATTTATGTCAAAGAGTGTTCTTCCTATGTTTTCCTCTAAGAGTTTTATAGTGTCCTGTCTTACATTTAGGTCTTTAATACATCTGGAGTTTCTTTTTGTGTAAGGTGTTAGGGAGTGTTCTAATTTCATTATTTTTTTACATGTAGCTGTCCAGTTTTCCCAGCACCACTTATTGAAGAGGCTGCCTTTTCTCCATTGTATATCCTTGCCTCCTTTGTCATAGATTAGTTGACCATAGGTGCATGGGTTTATCTCTGGGCTTTCTATCCTGTTCCATTGATCTATACTTCTGTTTTTGTGCCAGTACCATATTATCTTGATTACTGTAGCTTTGTAGTATAGTCTGAAGTCAGGGAGTCTGATTCCTCTAGCTCTGTTTTTTTCCCTCAGGATTGCTTTGGCTATTCAGGTCTTTTGTGTCTCCATACAAATTTTAAGATTTTCTAGTTCTGTAAAAAATGCCATTGGTAATTTGATAGGGATTGCACTGAAGCTGTAGATTGCTTTGGGTACTATAGTCATTTTCACAATAGTGATTCTTTCAATCCAAGAACATGGTATATCTCTCCATCTGTTTGTGTCATCTTTGATTTCTTTCATCAGTGTCTTATAGTTTTCTGAGTACAGGTCTTTTACCTCCTTAGGTAGGTTTATTCCTAGGTATTTTATTCTTTTCTTTTGCAGTGGTGAATGGGATTGTTTCTTTAATTTCTCTTTCTGATCTTTCGTTGTCAGCATATAGGAATGCAAGAGATTTCTGTGCATTAATTTTGTATTCTGCAACTTTACCAAATTCATTGATTAGCTCTAATAGTTCTCTGGTGGCATTTTTAGGATTCTCTATGTATAGTATCATGTCATCTGCAAACAGTGACCATTTTACTTCTTCTTTTCCAATTTGTATTCCTTTTATTTCTTTTTCTTCTCTGATTGCCATGGCCAGGACTTCCAAACCTATGTTGAGTAATAGTGGCGAGAGTGGGCATCCTTGTCTTGTTCCTGATCTTAGAGGAACTTCTTTCAGTTTTTCACCATTGAGAATGATGTTTGCTGTGGGTTTGTCATATATGGCCTTTATTATGTTGAGGTAGGTTCCCTCTGTGCCCACTTTCTGGTGAGTTTTTATCATAAATGGTGTTCAATTTTGTCAAAAGCTTTTTCTGCATCAATTGAGATGATCATATGGTTTTTGTTCCTCAGTTTGTTAATATGGTGTATCACATTGATTGATTTGCGTATATTGAAGAATCCTTGCATCCCTGGCATAAATCCCACTTGATCATGGTGTATGATCCTTTTAATTTGTTGTTGGATTCTGTTTGCTAGTATCTTGTTGAGGATTTTTGCATCTATACTCATGAGTGATATTGGTCTGTAATTTTCTTTTTTTGTAGTGTCTCTGTCTGGTTTTGGTATCAGGGTGATGGTGGCCTCATAGAATGAGTTTGGGAGTGTTCCTTCCTCTGCAATTTTTTGGAAGAGTTTGAGAAGGATGGGTGTTAGCTCTTCTCTAAGATGTTTGATAGAATTCACCAGTGAAGCCATTTGGTCCTGGACTTTTGTTTGCTGGAAGATTTTTAATCACAGTTTCAATTTCATTACTTGTGATTGGTCTGTTCATATTTTCTATTTCTTCCTGGTTCAGTCTTGGAAGGTTATACCTTTCTAAGAATTTGTCCATTTCTTCCAGGTTGTCTCTTTTATTGGCATAGAGTTGTTTGTAGTAATTTCTTATGACGCTCTGTATTTCTGTGGTGTCCTTTGTAACATCGCCTTTTTCTTTTCTAATTTTACTATTTTGAGTCCTCTCCCTCTTTTTCTTGATCAGTCTGGCTAATGGTTTATCAATTTTGTTCATCTTCTCAAAGAACCAGCTTTTAGTTTTATTCATCTTTGCTATGGTTTTCTTTGTTTCATTTATTTCTGCTCCGATCTTTATGATTTCTTTCCTTCTACTAGCTTTGGGTTTTGTTTGTTCTTCTTTCTCTAGTTCCTTTAGGTGTAAGGTTAGATTGTTTATTTGAGATTTTTCTTGTTTCTTGAGGTAGCATTGTATTGCTATAAACTTCCCTGTTAGAACTGCTTGTGCTGCACCCCATAGGTTTTTGTTTTTGTTGTCAATTGCCTCTAGGTATTTCTTGATTTCCTCTTTGATTTCTTCAGTGATCTCTTAGTTATTTAGTAACGTATTGTTTAGCTTCCATGTGTTTGTGTTTTTTACGTTTTTTTCCCTGTATGTGATTTCTAATCTCATAGTGTTTTGGTTGGAAAAGATACTTGATATGATTTCAATTTTCTTAAATTCACCAAGGCTTGATTTGTGACCCAAAGTGTGATGTATCTTGGAGAATGTTCCATGTGCACTTGAGAAGAAAGTGTTAAGATGCTGTTTTCGGATGGAATGTCCTATAAATATCAATTAATCTATCTGGTGTATTGTGTCATTTAAAGCTTGTGTTTCCTTATTAATTTTCTCTCTGGATAATCTGTCCATTGGTGTAAGTGAGGTGTTAAAGTCTCCTACTATTATTGTGTTACTGTAGATTTCCTCTTTCATAGCCATTAGCATTTGCCTTATGTATTGAAGTGCTCCTATGTTGGGTGCATAAATATTTATAATTGTTATATCTTCTTCTTGGATTGATCCCTTGATCATTAGGTAGTGTCCTTCCTTGTCTCTTGTAACAGTCTTTATTTTAAAGTCTACTTTATCTGATACGAGTATTGCTACTCCAGCTTTCTTTTGATTTCCATTTACATGGAATATCTTTTTCTATCCCCTTACTTTCGATCTGTATGTGTCCCTAGGTCTGAAGTGGGTCTCTTATAGACAGCATATATATGGGTCTTGTTTTCGTATCCATTCAGTGAGCCTGTGTCTTTTGGTTGGAGAATTTAACCCATTCACATTTAAGGTAATTATCAGTATGTATGTTCCTATTACCATTTTCTTAATTGTTTTGGGTTTGTTTTTGTAGGTCCTTTTCTTCTCTTGTGTCTCCCACTTAGAGAAGTTCTTTTAGCATTTGTTATAGAGCTGGTTTGGTGGTGCTGAATTCTCTTAGCTTTTCTTGTCTCTAAGGCTTTTGATTTCTCCATCAGATCTGACTGAGATCCTTGCCGGGTAGAGTAATCTTGGCTGTAGGTTCTTCCCTTTCATCACTTTAAATATATCATGCCACTCCCTTCTGGCTTGCTGAGTTTCTGCTGAGATATCAGCTGTTAACCTTATGGGAGTTCCCTTGTATGTTGTCATTTTTCCCTTGTTGCTTGTAATAATTTTTCTTTGCCTTTAATTTCTGTTAATTTGATTACTATGTGTCTCAGTGTGTTTCTCCTTAGGTTTATCCTGCCTGGGACTCTCCACAGAGAAACACATTCCTGGAGTTGGGTGGCTATTTCCTTTCCCCTGTTAGGGAAGTTTTCGACTATAATCTCTTCAAATATTTTCTCTGGTCCTTTCTCTCTCTCTTCTCCTTCAAGAACCCCTATTATGCGAATGTTGGTGTGTTTAATGTTGTCCCAGAGGTCTCTTAGGCTGTCTTCATTTCTTTTCATTCTTTTTTCTTTATTCTGTCCTGCAATTGTGAATTCCACCATTCTGTCTTCCAGGTCACTTATCTGTTATTCTGCCTCAGTTATCCTGCTATTGATCCCTTCTAGTGTACTGTTCATTTCAGTTACTGTGTTGTTCATCTCTGTTTATTTGTTCTTTAATTCCTCTAGATGTTTATTCTTTAATTTTTCTAGGTCTTTGTTAAAAATTTCTTGCATCTTCTCAATCTTTGCCTCCATTCTTTTTCTGAGCTCCTGGATCATCTTCACTGTCACTATTCTGAATTCTTTTTCTGGAAGGTTGCCTATCTCCTCTTCATTTAGTTGTTTTTCTGGGGTTTTATCTTGTTCCTTCATCTGGTACATAGTCCTCTGCCTTTTCATTTTGTCTTATCTTTCTGTGAATGTGGTTTTCATTCCACAGGCTGAAGAATTGTAGTCCTTCTTGCTTCTGCTGTCTTCCTTCTCAATTTTTTAAAATAGCTTATGCAAAACAGCAGTACAAGCAATTCTCAGTTATTTGGGAAAATCAGATAACTGTAAAACATGAATAAGGAGGAGCACAGGTACATTTCATTTAGGACTGCATTGTGCTGATTTTTAATAGACCATTTTTATGAAAGTTTATTTCATAATTGCTTTTCCCAAAGTGTGTCCTATGGAGCAACCATGGTATCACAGTGGCTGTTTTGGTGGTGGCGGGTGGGGGAGACTGAAGTGTTCAGCAGTCAGATTGCTTTGGCAGATGCTGGATTAACTGAGATGCAGCAGACCTCCTTCCTGCAGGACTTCTCAGGGCCTTTAGCACACTCCCACCTAGGGTGCTTCTCTGAGACTTGTTGTGATACGCAACATTTACCAAACGCATTTGGCCATAGAACCCTTCCCCTGCCAACAGAACTCTTAGAACCAGAATAGACTAGACTAACATTTTGGTTATTTGTTTGGTTGTGACGTGGCCCCTGCAAGTTTCATCTAGTGTCTCATCCAGTGACCCTTTATCCGTTTCTCTGTGCCAGGCACATACTGCCCTCCTAGGACTCTCAATCTCAGAGAAAACAAATATTAGCCAAATAATCAAATAAAGATAAAATGGAAACAGTGGCAAATGCTACCAAGAAGAGAGAGGGGCCCATGCTATGGAAGTTGATCCAATCCAGGCTGGCAGGTGTGGGTGGAGGTAACACCTAAGCGTGAGCAGGAGTTAGCTCAGAAAAGCAGCAACCTGTGCAAAGGTCCTGAGGCAGGGGCAGACACAGTGCATCTAAGGAACTAAAGGAAAGCCGGCATGGTTGGGGAGGAGGGACAGAGGGGAGCATGGTAAAAGCTGAGGCTGGAGGACCTGGTGGGGCATCAGGAGAGGATGGGGAACAGACTTACATGGTCCTGGCTGAGCAGTGAGTTCTGCCAGGAGCCCTGAGAACAGCTGCATGCAGCCCGTTGGCCGATCCCCCTGGACTCGGGACACAGGACACTTGGCTGTCGTCAGCCTGGGCAATGGCTTTTCCCATTTAGGGGTCTGTGTGGGTCCCTCCACTCATCTGTGCATCAAACACCTCCCCCGCAAGTGCTATGGACTCAATGGTCATAACCAGTCCTCTGGAGTCATTTGGGGCCATTACCAGCAGCCCTGTCACTGACCCACCGCTAATAGGCCTTAGGAGGCAGTGGGGCCATCACTTGGGCTCCCCCGATGGACAGTGCAGGCTTGGCTGGGGCTGAGGTCATCAGCGGAGCTGTCACTGCCTGGAGGCCCCAGCAGCTCCCAGGAAGGAGCCGTCTCTGGTCCCAAAGGGAGACTGCTGGAAATGATGCCAAGTTCACAGGTGGGGCTAGGAACCCCGCCCTCCACGGCGGGCGGAGGGGGGCCCCCCCCCCCCCCCCCCCCCCCGCCAAAGGGGGATTCGTGTGCTGCGATCACCCCCTCCCTAGGGAGGCTCAGAGCCTGGCATCAGCCAGATATATGCGTTTTCTGGATCTGAGCAAATGACACCCTTCCTGGACGGGTGAGTGGAAAGAAATGTAAGAGGCCGTGTCTAGTTCTGAATGAGGTATTGGCAGGAAGATGGGCTACCGGGATGCAGAGCTTGTGAGCCGGGAGAAAGGGAAGGGAAAGCACTAGATGTGGCCACAGTCCGGTGTGGAACCTGCTCGCCAGGGACGCTGGCCACGCTCTACCCGCCCAGGACAGCCCCCCACGACAGAGAATGGTTGGTGCGAAGTGTCGACAGTGCCGAGGTGGAGACGTTCTGGCCTAAGTGGGAGGTTTTGCAGGACCCTCAGTAGCGTTTGTGGGTTTGTGGTGCAGTCCCTCGGGGGATAAGGACACAGCTGCGCCTTTTGCCTTAAATCGAAAGATCCTGAGCCAGAATCTGGGTCCCCGTCACCATCCCGTCGGGTCCTCACAGCCAGTGGCGTGGCAGGTCCACTGGGCCGTGCTGTCTCCCAGTCTTTAGCAAGCCACCCAGTGGGTCTCCAGAGTGAAGGACGGGGACACCCTGCTTGCCAGCATGGCGGCCGTTCTAGGACCTCAGGCTGTCTCCCCGTGCTGCTCACAGGCTACCTGTGTCCACAGGTTTGGGGACTTGGACATTGGTCAGGGGGCTGTGCTGGAACCTTCTGAGTGACAGCCTCAGTGGGCCTCCCCCACCCCAGCTTCTTTTATTTTGGTAAAATACACACAACATAAGATGTGCCCTTAGTGACATTTAGGACATTCACAACCATCTCGTTCCAGAACATTTTCATCCCCCCAAAAGGAGACCCCCTGCCCTTTAAGCAGTCCCTCCCCTCCCACGTGCTCCTCCTGCAGCCCCCCGGGCAACCACGACTCTGCTTTCTGTCTCTGTGCATTTGCCTGTTCCGGATGTTTGTGGAATCGTACAGTATGTGGGCTTCTGTGTCTGGCTTCTCTCACTGAGCAAGTGTGTGAGGTCCATGCATGCTATGACCTGTGTCAGGCCTTCATTCCTTTTTATGGCCTAATAACGTTCCACTGCAGCGCCAGACCACATTCCGCTACTCTTTTCAGCAGTTGACAGTTGACAGTCGTGGGCTGTTGCCACCTTTCGGCTGCTGTGAACGCTCAGGCATAAGTGCTTCTTTGACCACCGTTCAGTCCTCTGGGCCCGACTCCTGATAGAATTGCTGGGTCCCACAGGGACTCTTTTACTGTTGAGGAACCGCCAGCCGGGCTCCATGTGGTCTGTGGGCCTCCTGTGGAGGGGGGCTGGGGAGTGGGTGCTCCCCCACCAGCATTTCCTCTGGACAAGCCATCAGGGCAGGTTTGGGCTCCAGGAGCCCCACGGAAGCACCCTCAGTGCTGACAGCCCCCGGCAGGACACGCCGGCTGGCTGAGGGCCACCTCGCTCTTGCCACGAGAGCGGCCACGTTCATGAGGTTTGGGGGTCGATGGCTCTGCCTCCTGGTGACACGGTGCAGCCCTCTCCCTCCACCCATGGCCCCAGCTGGGGCAGGAGACAAGGCTCCCGGGGGCTGCCTGGCTGGAGTGCCGGGGGCTGCCTGGCTGGAGTGCCGTGGGCTGGGCTGTTGGGCGTGTTTTGCAAACAGACCAAAAGTCCATGAGAGCTCGTGGGAACCCTGAGTTCTTGACGCTGCAGCTTCTCTCCCGCTCATGCAGAGCAGGAGGGGGACCGCTCGGCACCTGAGCCACTCCTGGCATGTTGGCAAGAGGCAGCGGATTCGGGGCACACGGCGCAGGGAAATGGGTACAAAGATGCCAGAGGCATGGGCATGGCTCAGAATATGAATCGGGGGCTTGGGGCTGTGAGGGAGACCTTGGGGAAGTCCTGAGACAAATGACATCCCCACTCCCAAGCAACCAGCTACTGACCATCCCCTCCCTAAGAATGTATGTGGACGTGGGTGTCTTTGCTCTTCACTGGAGACTCTGGGGCTGCTGGGGGCCTCCTTCTAGCAGGAAGGGCAGTGCCACGGGAGGATTCAGCAGCGGGCTCCTCTGGGCCCAGAACTGCTTGTGTCACTCTCTCTGGCCACCATCCCACCTGGCGAGGCCCCTCAGGCTCCTTGCTGTTGCTCCTGCCATCACAGCTAAGATGCTAAGAAGGTGTGGCACCAGGAAATGCAGGCCCCTCTCAGCTCCGCCTCATCCAGGAAGCCTTCCCAGTTTTCCCAAAACCAGGCACTAGTGCTTGCCTGATGTTCTGTGGCCATTCCTCCCTGGGCCCCAGACAGCCTGGGGTGTCGAGTGGTGACCAAGCAGAAGGATGTTCTGGATTCGCACCCTGGCTCCACCTCCCTGACCCTCAGTCTCTTCATCTAAAGTGGGTTATCACCACCTCTCTGAGGGCTGTTGCAGAAGTCGGTGAGACAAGGCTCAGCACAGGGCCTGATGCAGATCAGTCACCCCTGGGTGTCCCTGAGAAAGAAAAGAAGAGCAACTGAGAACAAACATGGGGCCTGACGAATACTTGATGCATCACCTGGGGACAGGCCCCTGTTCTCTGCTCCACGTAGCAGGGTCTCGGCAGCACTTCTCATCCATCCGCTCCACACCTCTCCATGGTTCCGGGCACACACAGAGAGTTGGGCAGCCAGTGGAGGGGGAAATGGGCCATAAATAAGTCAGCACACAGCCCAGGTTGAATCGCGTTTAAAGATTATTTGAAGAGGCGACTGAAGAGAGTAAGTCACAGGCAGGGCAGTCAGGGGGGACTGTTTGAGGAGGTGGCATGTGAGCTGATCTGACGCTGCAAAGGGCAGGGAGGGGGAAGATCCCTTGGGAGGAGGGTCGGGTCTCACACGTCCTAGAGGAGCTGGCGCTCTCAGCTCTTATGGGACCCCTCCATGGATGGAGTTTGCTTAAAGTCCATCTTCCCTGGTCCCCGAAAGGGGCCTCACATGTGTGGTCCCCGCAGCATCACTGAATAAGCCTGTCTGCCCCCCTGCCAGCTACTCCTTTCCTGTGGCTCCAGAGCCCCCGAACCCGGGGGGGTGGGTACAAGCCCTCCCACAACCGAGAATAGGACGTAAGATTTGGTTAGGATGAATCTCGCAGCGATGGTGGAGACCCAGCCTCAATCTGGAATCTGGGGGCTGAATTCTGACTGAGAAGCAGCCATTTTGTTTAAAGGTCGACAGCTCTTGGCGGGCAGTAAAAAGCTGGGTGAAGAGTCCTGTTGAGCTCTGTTCTCAACGCCTCTGCTCAAATCCTGGGTCTGCGGAGGCTGACAACAACAGCCCTGCAAGGTTGGCATACGAAG
Source organism: Lipotes vexillifer (assembly GCF_000442215.2). Classification (NCBI taxonomy): domain Eukaryota; kingdom Metazoa; phylum Chordata; class Mammalia; order Artiodactyla; family Lipotidae; genus Lipotes; species Lipotes vexillifer. The sequence goes on along the minus strand of NW_006789032.1, from coordinate 1,902,486 downwards.
CCCATTTCCAATGAGGACAATAAAACAAGGGGCTAAGGGTCTTGGCCAAGGTGGAGAGCTAGAGAAGAGAGGGCGCCTCTCCTGGGTCCCTGGGCTGAGACAGGACGACCTTCCTAGAAGGTGCAGGGTGACCTGATTAAGGAGGAGGCGTTCCCTCGAAAAGTAGTCACTCCCATTGGCCCTGCTTGGATCACATGCCCTCCCTGAGCCAATCACAGGGCCAGGGCAGGTACTCCTGTAGCCCTTGGAAGGGCCCTCCCCACAGGTCCGTACAGAGCAGCATGGGCAGCGGTTTCCAAAGACAGCAGGGTTGGGTCTCTACAGACACGCCAGGACGGTGGCTGCCCCAGTGCCCCGCCTCAGCCGGCATGCAGCCTCATCCCGCGCTCACTGTCCCTCAAATAGCCCCCATTCCCACCCACCCCCCAACACTGTTCCTCTCCTTCCGGGTCTGGGGGCTGGTCTCCGTCCTCCTGCTCAGACCTGCCCCCTCGAGCTCCACCTGGGCCTCCCCCAGCCCCAGCCACGGTCTGGCTGCTGCAGCCTCCGTCTCCAAAGACTGGATCCTGTCTGGGGTCATCCCTTGTCAGAGACTGTGTGTGCAGGGCCTTCCAGAGGCGGGCAGGGACACACATTACGTATTAATGGAGCAGCGTTCCTCACGAGACGCTTGACTCTTCATTTGGGGGACCAGAAATGACAACAGGCAGAGCGTGGGCAGCAGATCTGAGGGTGAACTGCAGCCCACAAGAGCCATCCGCCCCGCCGATCCCTGCCTCCATCGGGCTGAGGCAGTAAGTGTCCCCCGTAGACTCTGCTCCCTGACGGACAGGTATGTTCCCAGGCTGGGGCCTTGGAAGGAAATCTGTCCCCACTCTGGCTTTCTGTGCAGCAACAGCCCTGGTTAGCTGTCAAGTTCAGGCAGCTCCAGGGAAGCCGCAGACCTGCCCAGACTCCTTCTCAGAGCCCTCACTTTTACAGGAGGCTGCCCAGGTACCGGGTGTCGACTAAACACCACTCGAGGCCGGGTGCTGAGTTAAATTAAACTTTGCTGCAAGCCAAGTGACCGTCTCTCCTGAGCATCTCCTGGACAGTGCAGTGGGGGAGACAGAAAGAGAGCAGTCAACAAAAGCATAAACAGGAAAAAGCTGCAATGGAAGGGCTGGGGAGACGATGAGGCAGGGTGTAGCAGGCGCTCTAAACCTCAGCAGAGGACGGACCCTCCTCACCCTGGGCTGGCCCACGGAGGCCACCGCTTCACCCGGAGGCTCCAGAGCTCCCCCGGGAAATGGGGCTGAAGCCAGACCCCAGCCCAGTCCGCATCTGTCCTCTCCTGCCTCTGCTCCTGCAGGCTCTGCCCAGGCGACCACTCACACAAGACTCCCATCTCTGGCTCTGCTTGCAGGGAACCCGCCACACACTGGGATGGAGAAGTCGGGTGGGCCTCCGTGGGGAGGCGGCATAGGCAGGGGCCTGGGCACCACGGGGACGCTGCCCTCTGGTTAGAGCTTCCCTGCCCCGCGGTGTTAAGGGCCCCTCCGACTACATCTGGGTCAGGCAGAGGTTTGACTGAATGCAACGGGGGAACCCACTGTGAGGAGGGGGAGCCCTCCTCACACAGACGGACTGGAAGGGAAGGCTGGCCGGCAGGTGGCTCCAGGGCCCTGGGTCTTGACAGGGAGATGGCGTAGCAGCGGAGGGGCTCCAGCCATATTTCCCGCCCCCCACTCGTTCTTGACTCAACATCCACAGTTGAGAGGAGAAGCTGATTGGCCAGCTCGGCTCATAGGCCTGCCTGTTGCCCAGGGCAGGGCAGGGCGTCTTGACCGACTGCTCCCTAGGACCACTCACAGTGGGGAACGATGACCCCCCCAGAAGGAAATCGGGCCTCTGCTGCCTGAGTGAGAGCCGGGAGTGGACTCTGCCCTGTTCCCACTGTCAGCAATAATGTCTTCTGTCATCCCTTACCCCGAATTAAGTAGCTACCTGTCTTTGTTAATTTGGTACAACGTGAAGGGCACTTTTGAGAAGCATCTAATTCACTCTTCCCCACCAGGCAAATTTTGTAAGAACATATTCATGGCTTTCATTAATATTCATACGACTTTGAGGGTTTTTTTCATGATTTATAAAACTCAAAGTAAATGTGAATGGTGATGTATAATAGTGTCAATGTTACACAACAAATGCCTTTCCCTATCACATTCTGGGTTTTTCTGCTCATTACAAGAACCTAGTTGAAAATAATTGAAAGCTGAATTTCATTGTGCGTGGAAAGTATTTCGTAAAATGCAAGAAATACAAACATCGTCAAGCCTCTTAAAGTAATGTTCAAGAATCAAGGAAGAGTTGGGGAGGGAAGTATGGATCCTGACTCACCCTCAGCCCCAGGTTTGCCCCATTCACTTGAGAGAACAGTTTTATTCTGGCCAGATCTTGCTGCTTGCCCAGCGCCATGGCAAAGGGCTTTTAAATTAAACTTTGCTGCGTCACATAGGACTCGGTTGTAATTTCATGATCACTTTCAAAAGCAATTAAAGTGACGTTCTAGCCCTGGGCCTTAGAGACACGGTGACTTTTTTTTTCTTTTTTTTTTGGCTGTGTCGGGTCTTAGTTTCTGCGCGAGGGCTTTCTCTAGTTGCGGCGAGCGGGGGCCACTCTTCATCGCGGTGCGCGGGCCTCTCACTATCGCGGCCTCTCTTGTTGCGGAGCACGGGCTCCAGACGCGCAGGCTCAGCAGTTGTGGCTCACGGGCCTAGTTGCTCCGCCGCACGTGGGATCTTCCCAGACCGGGGCACGAACCCGTGTCCCCTACGTCAGCAGGCGGACTCTCAACCACCGCGCCACCAGGGAAGCCCACGGTGACTTTTTTTTTTTTTTTTTTTTTTTTTTTTTTTTTCCTTGCGTTATGCGGGCCTCTCACTGCTGTGGCCTCTCCCATCTGCGGAGCACAGGCTCCGGACGCGCAGGCCCAGCGGCCATGGCTCACGGGCCCAGCCGCTCCGCGGCATGTGGGATCCTCCCGACACGGGGCACGAACCCGCGTCTCCTGCATCGGCAGGCGGACTCCCAAGCACTGCGCCACCAGGGAAGCCCCCACGGTGACTTTTTAAAGCACGGAACTTCAGCAATCCCTGTGTATTTGTAAAACCAGTTGGAATGAGAGCGACACCCGGGGTCTGAGATTCCCGTCAGGGGTCGAGTGACCCTGGGGAGACACAGAGACCTCCTGAGACCTCTCCCATCTGCACAAGTGGGCACAGCTTCCTCAGCCTCCCTTTCTGCTCTCTTTTTTTTTTTTT
>NW_006789032.1:1846458-1896817 GCF_000442215.2 Lipotes vexillifer | reverse complement strand
CGGCAGGTGGGATCTTCCCGGACCGGGGCACGAACCCGTGTCCCCTGCATCGGCAGGCGGACTCTCAACCACTGCGCCCCCTGGGAAGCCCTCCCTTTCTGCTCTTCGAAGCTTCCTAGGAAGGCAGCGTGACCGAGACAAGACCTGGGAACTCTGCCCTTGATCCTGGACTACTTGTGAAACCTTCGTCCACCCTTAGCCTCTCCGCGCCTCAGTCTCCCTATCTGCAGAAGAGGCTAGACCGAATCGTCAGTGGGGCCGACATTCTGGGACTTTTCTTTCATTGTCCCTTAAGGAGTTGCAGGGGTGTGGGGTGGAGATTCCTGGAACCGTCCTCTTCACAGGGGAGCTCGGTGCCAGTTTCAGGCTTTCGAGGCATCATAAGGACACGTAAGGAGGGAAACCCTAATTTGGGCAAAGAAGCCCGAGTTAAACACAGTGAAGAGTAGGCCGAGGACGGGCCGTCCTGCTGTTGGTCCCATCAGCTCACCCCTCCCGGGGGCCAGCCCCTCCCCAAGCCTCCTTCCTTTCCTGCCGGAGGCCTGGGGGCCAGGTGATACCACACCCCTCGGGTTCCCGCTGAGCCCCTAGAGCAGAACCCTTCTGACTCCCTCCCCAGCCCCCCCGGGCCCCCAGAAGCCTCTGCAGACACCCGGGGGTGGTCCCCCCTCCTCCTTCTTTTGCTCCGGGTTTTCACCTGGGGAGGGGTGACCACCTCTCTTCTCTCCCCCCTCCCTATTTCCCGGCTGTTTCCTTGCCCCCAGACAGTAGCCACAGGGCTGGGTGGACCGTCTCCCTCCCACCTGGGATCTTCGACCACCTGCTGCCCCCTCGGGGGCCCCCCCTTCCCTCAGCCTCCTCCTTCAGGGCTCAGAGAAGATAGTTCTCCTGTGGGAAGAGGGAGATTGAGCACCTACTCTGTTCACCGTGTGCCAGGCCTGCACCTGCCATCCGTGGGGACAGACAGAATGTTTGTGTTCCTAGGGCCCAGAGGAGGGTGTGGGGCAGCGTTAGTGCTCAACAGTTGCGGGGGCGGGGGGAGGGGGACAGGCGAGCCGTCCCTGCAGAGCAGACGGGATGACGGACACAAAACCTGAGAAAACCCTGATTCTCTGTCAGCATGAGAATCTAGAAGCCCCAGCGTCACGGGCCAACGTGAGGGCCGTGCGGACCAGCTGAGGCCGCAGGGAAGCCGCAAGTACATTTAAGGTGAAGGAGTGCTCTTAACTCTGGCTCTGGTGAGAGTCGGATTGTAAAGGAAAATTGGCCGCAGCCTCCTGGCCGGCCGCAGTCACGGTCAAGTGTAGATTTGCCTGCCTGCGTCCAGGCCAGCCCGGGGTGGGTGGGGGCAAAGCATCTGCTGCCGTGACTCAGAGCTTCTCTCTCTGCTGCAGGCAGCTCAAAACTCCCAAAACGTAACAAAAATGAGAGTCTGCAACCTGTTTCCCTGGGAAGGTCTCTGGGTTTAACATCGTACAAGGAGCAAGCGTTACAATAGTTCATTGAAGAATTACATCCTCGTGGAAGAACTTGATCCTAAGGGTTTTGAGAGCATCTTTTAAAACACGGGGACAGGGTCAGGGAGGCCTTATTAGTGGCGTGGCAAAGCCATTAAGATGCAGAATAGCCATCGCCTTCCAAGAGACTTAGAGCAAAAGGAGGGGAGATCCAGTCGTGTGCACGCATGTGCACACGTGTGTATACTTATATGTATGTGTGCAGGTGTGTGTGGGTGTGTTTACATGTGTTTTATGTGCATATGCGTGTTTCTGTGTATGTGTATGTACGTGCATGTCCAGGAATCATGTACCGTGGTGGACAAGACCGAACACTCAGTTTTAACTGGACACTCTAGAAAATTCTCTTTGCCCCCCCAAGTCCTTACATCCGGATCTCTCACAGACCCTCTTCTTCCCCCATTTTATAATTACCACTTTACACTGCACTGAGAGGCTGTCACTTTTCTAGATCTAATTCCTCCGGTCCATGAACCGCGTGAGGGCAGGGCTGTGTGCAGCGCGATGGGGCCCAGCCTGCACTGACGGTGGCCCCCGGGCTGACTGGGTCTCTGCCTGTCCTGAGGCAGGTTTTTCTCTGCAGGTCCGGTGGGATTCTCCTGCCCTTCAACTCCCTGGGACTAAACCTCCAAGGCGTTCGCAATTCAAAACCGCACATGGTGACTTTTCTCCAAGCTTCAAGTTTATTCGAAATTAGGCAAATACCTTCTCCTTGGGGGAGATTCATGCCAGAATCCTGCCTTTCATCCAGCCTTTCCTAAGGACGGATCCAGCCCTCCGAGCGAGGTCCCTGGCGAACACAATGGCCAGGCACCATACGTTATTTTAATGTCGACATCACTTTAAACTAACCTTTTACCATCTGTTCTGTCCTTTAGTAACAAATGCAAAAGAGCATAATTCTCGGTGGCGTCATGAAAGTGAGAAGGAAATACCCGCCTCCACTCTTCATTCACGGCCCTTCCGGACGCTGCTGGGATGTTTTTCTCATTTTCCAGACACAAATCAAGGGGAAACTGCTCTCCCCGATCTGGTGAATTCATCTGCACAGTATTTCTTCTTAATACGGTAAACTGTGGGAGAATTCAGGGCATCCTGTGCGTATTTCAGAAGGCGCCGCCAAACGGCACCTGGAGAATTAAGGGAACGCGGCTCGACGGTCAGGATGTAATGAGATTTCTTTGCAAAAAAAAATAAAATCTTGAAATGTGTAGCGGGTTCTTTTCATCCGTTTCATCACTAACTTCCCTGTGAAGGACGGGCAGCCTGGCCCGGAGAGGGCGGGGTGGGGAAGCACACTGGGAGGGCCGGGTGTGTCCCCCGCGCCCCCAATCTCTGCAGGGCCGTACGGGCTCCCACACCCCCCTCAGCCCAGGCCGAAGGCGGGCGGTGCCCCGGCCCAGGGGTCCGTGGGGGGCGTCCGGCCCGGCCATTCTCAGCGGTCTTGCTCACAGCGGACAAGGACCAGGAGAACCGGATGTGACGGGAGGAGGGCGGAGCTGGGGAAGCCGGAGCGAAGGCCCCCGTCCCGGACAGTGCGTGCGCGCACGCGTGTGTGCGTGCGTGCGCATGCGTGCGTGCGCGTGGCTCCTCTCGGAGGCCCGCGTCGGCCCCCAAGCAGCCCAGGTCATGCTGACCTCCATGATGCCTGTGGGATGAAAGCGTCGCCTCCTTCGGACCATCGGTTCCTGATATTTTCTCGTCCCCGTCCTGTCGCGAAGGAGGTAAGAGGCCGTTGGGGCTGCTGGGGTCCCTGCCCCCACGCTCATGACCTGGGGGGGTCGACTCTGGTGTGTTAACAGTAAATGCTGGTTTAGGAAAGGTGTCCTCTATTGGACCGAATTTTCTCGGAAGTGGCGTTTTCTGGGGAATGGCTTGTTCCATGGTCCAGGTTCAGCTGGAAAGGATGTTCACTGTCAGATCTCTGTGGAGCCTCCGTGGAGACCAACCTGTGATGATTACTGTGCTACAGAAATAAGTTGCCCGAGAAAAAGCCACCCTTAGTTTCTGAGATGAATCCCACTTAGGCGTGTAGGGGGAGGAAAAGTAAATTTCTCTCGCCCCTTCTGAGTTCCTGGCTGAGACCCCCGTAATAGAAAATTAACAGGAGAACAGGCAGAGTAAGTTTATTAACATGAGTGCGTCCCATATACATGGGGGACCCAGGGTAAATGAGCAGCTCCCCAAGATGGCTGAGAATTCAAGCCTAAGAGGAAAAGGGGAGGGGAATGTAGGCCTCTCAGGGGAGAGGAAGTGACTTGTAGGAAAGATGATGGACCCTTGGAGGAGGGATGGGAGGTGTGGTGGTGTGGCAGGTCAGCCTCGGTGTGCTTGTCTCTTCTAGCCCCCCTCCCAAGACTAGAGGCAATAATCCTCCTCAGGTGATAACCCCACCGTGGGGGGAGGGGATCTGTGACACCTGAGCTTCTTTGAGTCTCTGTCTCCAGGCAGATGAGGGAGCTCAGAGAAAACCCCTCTGGTACCTGCTGGTTCTCAAGGGCCTGCAGCTGAAAACAGTCACTACACCCAGCGGCATGTTTGGGGGTGGCGTCTTGCTAACCTTCATCCCCGCCTTTGACACTCCCCCAAGCAGTTTTGCGGCTTAGCAGCTGGGCTGGCGGGTTGCTCCATGTCACTGAACCCATCTCTCAGTTCAGTTAGCAGTAGTCTCATTTCAGGAGGCAGGGTTGCAGGATGGCTCTACAGGATGCAAACAGTCAGGTGTATAATATGAGGCATTTCCATGGAAGGAAAAGAAAAACAAAGTTAATGGTTGGAACAGGCTCTAAACCCGTTTCTGAGTCCTGGGGGCAGCCAGTCGAGAAGATTTCTGGTTGGTGATCTCACAGCATCTTCTGCAGTCTGGTTGCCTCTGATGAGGTCATTGCATGTTCCAGGGAACTTTCTGAACATCGGCATGGCAACAGGCAGGCAGGCTGTCGGTATATGAGCTGTTTCGGGGGCTTCTCTGAAGTTCATACCCAGTCATCCAGCCTTAGCTTGCAGGGCTTTGGGGAAAGGGCAGTTTTGTTCTTAGTGATTCCAAGTCAGAAAGGCAGGAGAAGGGGCTTCCCTGGTGGTCCAGTGGTTAAGACTCGGCGCTTTCACTGCCAATGGCGTGGGTTCGATCCCTGGTCGGGGAACCAAGATCTTGCATACTGTGAGGCGTGACCAAAAAAGGGGGAGGAGGGGGCAGGCAGGAGAACATTAGAAACGTTGGTTTGGAGAAGCGCGGCCAGTGGTTTGAGGAAACTAGAAGAATGCGGATGCAGTCCAGTTACAGGGAGAAAATAAAACCTCAAAGATAACAAACAGGACTAGAATCTCAAAGTACAGCTTTCTACCAAAACCTAATTTTTCTCTCTACAATCACCCACATTCCTACCAAAGGTAATCATGGTAAGACCGATTTGTTTGCAAAATAAATCTGGTCTCATTTAACGTAAACACCTGACCGTTTACAAAAGTGTAGCAGAAACAGGACCATACAGGCTCTTTGGAGGTTTGCTCTGCTGGAGCTTCTAACAAGGACTCACTCTCAGGTCACACCTGAGCCCTCCCGTTTGGATGTGATGATGGCGGCTCTAGTGCAGGTTGAACCCCACCTGCTGGTATTTCTGTTCTGACCGTAACATCTCCGTCTCTGTGTGGGATTGGTTTGCAGTTACCTTACTTTGTGCTCTCAGGAGGAGAATGGTATCCAAGGAGGATTTGTAAAACCAGGGGGATTGCTTTTTCTCTTGTGTCCTCTGCTCTGAAAAACTTTCAAATACCTCCTAGGTAAGCTCACCTGACCCTGGAGCCCTTTGCGGAGGAATTTCCTAAAGAAATAGTGGTCTCTTTGCGTTTGCTCTTCTTGCTAGCTGAGTTTGAAATTTTATATTTTCTCAAAAAATAAACAGTTTCGTCAAGATTTTCGACTTGGCTAATATAAAATATAAAGAATAAAATGTTCTTTTAAGTCTTATTTTTTTTCTTCTTAAATTTGCCAAAGGTACATCTATTTTCTTGTGGGTTTTTCTCCAAAGTACAGCTCTTGAATCTATTTATCCAATTTTTCTGTTTTCAGATTTAGAAATTTCTGCATTCGTCTTAATCAGTTACTTGGGTGTTTGCCGCATCCTCCTTTGTCATTCCTTTCCTTCTGGTGCTAAATGCTCAGTTCATTCACTGTAATTCTACTTTAATGATGAAAACATTTGAAGTTAAGGGTTTGCTTTGATTCAATCTCTGGCCAAATTCCTTGGGTTTCACTGTGTAATCGTCTTCTTGTCATTACTATTTTTAAATCACCTCTAAATGTGGTTTTGATTCCTTAACCTGTGGTTACTTCAGAATGTTTTCTAAAATGTCTCCTTAAAATTATCATTAAATTTTAATTGCATTATTCTAATAAAATGTCCTGGTCAATTTTGCTTTGTGCAATTTGAGGTTTTCGTTGTGGTCCATTTTATAAAATGTTGCCATGGTCCCCTGGACTTTGATTTTTAAAAGTTGTGTTTTCTAAAGGTGTATTCAGAGTTTTATGCTAATCTTAATTTGACCCCATCAGTTATTCCTTTCACATCCTTGTGGCTTATTTACAGTTTCGCACTCTCGGACAAGTCTTTCACGGTGTCTATGATTATTAACTGCCCTTTATGTGACAAGAGTCTTTGCTTCATCTGAATGAAAGACGTACGTCTTTGTTTAATTCTGCTGGTGTCCTTTTCTGTTTCCCAAAGACGTATGTTTGTCTAATGATCTGGTCAGAAGTGACATGTTGTTTCTGTGTAGCCCCCACCCCACCCCACATAAAACACAGAATCGTGCATTTTTCTCTGTTCTTTCCATTTCTTCCCCCAGCTCTCAGGCTTTGCTAACTTACTTTGGATTTGGGGCCCAGATAAGCATTATTAAATTGTTTTTCAACAATATACAGTTTCTGTTATTAAAAAAAAAAACACTTTTTGTGCTTGTACTCAGCTCCATAAAACCACATTGACAGCAGTTTTCAGAGTTAAGTTTCTGTGTCTAAATACTGGTCATGGGCCGTTTCTGTCACAGCCCCTATTGAGATCCTGGCTGTGACCCACCCCTCAGGGCCTCTGTCAAAGGCGCAAGAACACAGGACATTTTCTGCATCTTTGCGCATCCAGAAATGTCTGTTCCCTCCTACACGGATGACAGCTCAGGGGCACAAGCATATTGGGCCCCGACCTTTTTCCCTCAAACCTCCGTGGAGTGTGCTGTTCCCTTGCCCTCGTCTTTGTCGAGGTTTGCTGTGCTGGGTGTTTGCACTGGGTCCTCAGCCACTTCAAACCATCATTTGCAGGCTCTCCCGTCGGTGTCATTGGCTCTGCCATGCTCGCTGCACACCCTTTCCTCTTGGAATATTGTGTCCTGTCCTCCCCTGTCACCTGGCGGGCCACCAGACGTGCAGCGGTGGCTCTCAGTAAACCCCTGGCCTCTGCCTGCCCTTCCGGTCCCCGGAGTGGACGAAGCGTTGGCTGTGGCCCCAGATGCACCTGGGAGAGTCCACGTGTGTGGCCGGCAGGTGGGATGAGCATGGCCCTGCTCACACCGCGGCCTGACCCTCCTCCCCACCTGCTCCTCCTTCCAGATCCGGTCTGACAAAGACAGCGACATCCCTATCCGCTACAGCATCACGGGCGTGGGCGCCGACCAGCCCCCGGTGGAGGTCTTCAGCATCGACTCCATGTCTGGCCGGATGTATGTCACACGGCCCATGGACCGGGAGGAGCGAGCCTCCTACCACGTGAGTGTCCGTGGCCTCAGGTCCCTGAGCAGGGGGAGGGCAAACCCAAGTCTGTATCAGAAAGCCCAGGGGTGTGCGGGGCACCACCCCAGAGTGTCTGTTTCATGGGGCTGGGTGGGCCGAGAATTTGCACTTGTAACACGTTCCCGGGTGATGCTGGGAGGGTCTGGGACACCCTGGGGGAGCGACTGGTGGAACTGGATCCACCTGGAAGACGTGGATCCACGTGACCTGCCAGGAGCTCTGATGGTCGGTGTGGGGGGAGGTCGAGAGGCTGCTGTGCCATCCCCGGCCTCTGTGATGGCCGGACATGCATCCTGCAGCCCTTCTGTTCCTGCCTCTCTGAGAGCGGAAAGGCAGCTCTGAAGCCAGCACTGCTGTTTCCATCTCAGAGCTGTGCGTGGAGAGGGAGAAAGGAGGAGAAAGTGGAGACTTCAGGGTTCAGCTGAAAGGGACTGTCCACCCCTTTCCTCCTCGGCCTCACAGCCTGGTGGCCCATGGGAGTGGCCCTGGAGCAAGGCGGAAGCCTCAGCTCTCACGCCCTCTGCCCTGGTGCCAGGCCCCTCTCCGGGCTCTGCATCCTTATTTGCAGGATGAGGGTCTGCACCTGCGGGGGTCACACGGGCTGGAGCCCCGCCCCCAGCAGGTGAGACCTGGGCACTTAACCTCTCCGGCCTCGGTGCTCTCTCCTGCGAAGGGGGCGGACGGCCAGGCTGCATCAGCGTGTTGTTGCGAGGACTCAACGGGTGACCACACATGAGGCATTTAGGACAGAGCCCAGCCCCTGGTAAGGCTGCCTTTGGAGTTATCGTCAAGACGTCAGAACTTCCAGTTCCTGGATTGTAATTTACAAACAAAGACGTTCACGTGAGAGGATGGACTTCGCAGCCTCCTGCCCGTGTTGTCCTCCTGACCGGCCCTAAGCTCACTCGGCTTCAGCTCGAGGTGGCCAGGCTCTGCTGCTCCTCGTGTTTGCTGGTTATTTCTTTCGGGTTAATTGTCCACCTCCTGCACCAGAAGGAAGGCTCCACGCAGGCAGGGAGCCATCAGGCTTGTCCACACCACATCCCCTGGCCCGAGACCAGAGCCCAGCCCTTGGGGGATGCTCACAACCCATTCGCAGAAGGGAGGGAGTGGGTGCGAGGAGGTTCATTCTGTCATTGGCAACGGTGGCCTCCCCTGAGGGACTCCTGACGTCCTATCAGAAGCAGGTGCACCTGTGGGAGCCCACCCTGGGGGGCGGGCAGTCCCCTCTGAGCCACGAGGGTTTCCTCTCTCAGTCGATTACTTCCCTATGGTAAGGACGGCTACAGAATTTCTGGGTCCGACACAAAATGAAACAGGGGCCCCTCCGAGCTTACTAAGGATTTTAAGACAGTAACGGCAGAGCATTAAAGCACACGCAGGCCCTTCTGAACACAGGGCCCATGTGACTGTGTGGGTCACACAAGGCCATGAGGCTCGTGGCCCCCTTTGAGGTGGGATCGACAGGAAGGCCAAAGCTTGAGGACCCCACCTTGTGGTTGTCTGGGCCTCCAGGGCCCCATCTGCGCCTCGGTGCAAACGGCCCAGAGCTGCACCCAGTGTTACGTCCATTCCTGAGGATCCCCAGCCCCCGGCACCCCAAGAGCTGCTCGATGCCGAGGGCACCACACGCCTCCCTGAGCCCCCTTCCGCACCCCCCAGACCCGCTGCTGGGAAGGCAGGAGCCAGGTCTGGGGAAAGGTGACCCAACCGGCAGTGGTCTGGGGTCTCCAGAGTTCCCGGCCCACCGTTAACCGCCACGGTGGGTGCACAGAACCAGCGAGACAATCCAGCCAACACGTGTTCAGCCAGCCTCGCGGAAACACACCGACTCAACGTGACTGTTGGCGCCCCACGGGGGCTGTGTGCTGCCACCACAGTGCTCACGGCATGGCTCAAGGTCAAGGTGAGCTCCCCTCGCCTGCCAACGAGTCCGCGCTGACTGAGAGACCAAGGGGAAGAGCTGGAGGCAGAAAGGCCCCCAGTTCCTTGCGGCTGTTGGCCAGGGGCCACTCCCACCTCCTGATGGCACCACAAGTCTCTGACTCTCTCGCCTGCCGCTGGCCAGGAAAAGTGCTCTGATTTTAGAGGCCACGAGGCTACCTCTGTCCACCCAGACAGTCTCCCTGCCACTAAAGCCAATCCTGCCACATGACTGACCTGATCACGGGGTGAGCCCCGTTGCCCTCACTCCTGGGACCAGTGCCCCACATCCTTGCGGCCCTTTTAGAATCCTCTCTGCTCCCCCCGACCCCAGTTCCACCAGGACCTTTGCCTGTGGAGTGGGTGGGATGACCTCTCCCACCTGAGAGGGAGCTGGTAAACTGTGGACACGGGTCAGCATGAGACGACCGCGTGGAGGCCCACAAACATAAGACAGACGAGCTGTCACTGCCCTGCAAGATGACTCCCCAGAAGGTTCTCTCGGGACTCCGTAAGAGGGCTTGCTGTCGGGTTCTCCCACATACGTCATCTTGGGCAAGTTCGCTAATCTTCCTGCGCCTCCGTTTCCCCATCTCTAAAATAGGGATCGGACAGCACCCAGCTCACGGGTTCTTGTGAGCTGTGAGGTAAGGCAGTGCATGTCGAGTTCTGGGGGCACCCCCAGCCCAAGCCAGGGTGCAGCGAGAGCCAGAGGCTGGTGGTGATGGAAGACAGCCTCCAGAGTCCACGTGAGGCCACTTCCAGGGCCCACAAAGAATGTTCCGGGTCCCGTGCCCCAGGAAGAAACCAATGGTTCACGATTAAGACACGCAGAGCGAGCACCTGGAAGGGGAGAGAACAGGGTCCCGCACACGGTCCGCAGGCACCCACAGTGCATCACGGGAAATTTCGCTTGGCGTGCGATGCTCAGATTCGCAAGTCGCAGGACATTTCTTGTCTCCACCACCAAGACAGACCCCCGTCCCCCAGCCGGCAGCTGTGTGCGCAGCCTGAGAGATGGACGGGGCTGGGGGGGGCTCGTAGAGATTTCCAGCGGACACTATTGAATGTTATTTAAACTTGGGGGCGGTGGGCGAGGAGAACCGCACCAGCCTGGGGATGCTCCAGCTGCTGAAGATAGCGGCCCAAGCGGCAGTGTCACTTTAGCTAGAAGGTAACTTTAATTTTAGCTCAGAATGACCCTTTTGAGAAGTCTTCTCAACCTTTGGCTCAGTGCCTTATTGCCTGGCTGCACTTGACAAGATGAAGGATGGCCTGGTGGCCCGCGGGAAGGGCTTCCACAGCAGGGCAGGTGCAGACCGGGGCTCCCGGAACTGGGGACTGACGGCGGCTGGGGCGGGTGGCTAGTGGAAACAACCGCACAGCATCCTGAGACATTTAAACACAATACTTCAAGACTCTCTGCAAGGGGGCAGCCACACCACTTAGCGGGCTGCGGGTCCCAGGAATCAGTGCTCATTTGTCCCCTTCTGATGACTCAGATCACCTGGTCTGTGAAGCCAGCCTGGAGCTCCCCGCTAAACACACTGTTTCAAGGGTAAAATTCCACCCAGGGCTGTCGGGCTGGGGCTGGCGTGCTGCAGTTAGCAGGAGGCCCCTCCTGCAGACAAGGATGGGCACCGCTGCCTCTCCCCTGAGACTGGCAGGGCGCAGGGTTCAGGGCACCGAGGGGGTGGCGTGGACGACTGTGGGTGGGGCCCCCGCTCAGAGACCCCTCCCCCCAGAGGCCTGGAGCACAGGCTCTTCTGGGCACCCTTGGCTTGGCGCCGTCTTGGTGTAAAGACCCTGAGGTCCGGTGTGTCCGGCTTGGAGGGTAACGTGATTTCCACAGAGAGATGGGGTCTGGGACACGGCTGTGTGACAGTTACAGCTCTGGCCTGGAGAGACCCCAGGCAGGTCCCTTCCACTCTCCAAGACTTGGTTTTCCCATCTAAATCCCAGGTCCCCAGTGGTCCCACTCCAGCCCCCGCTGCTGCCCGCAGGGCTCAGCCACTCTGCGTGCCCCACGGAGGCCTCCACACTTGCTGTCCTCTTGGCCCCTTGTCCAGGGCTCAGCTCCAACCTCATCTCCTCTGAGAGGCCTGCCTGGCCTCCTCCCCACCCCAGCGGGTCGCTGTGGTCACACGCGCTCTGTACTGCGTCCTTTCCTTCTCAGGGTCCGTCTCCCTTCTACACGAGAAGCCCCAGGGCAGCCCCGTGTTTCACTGAGCCATAGTCTAGGGTGCAGCCCAGTGCCTGGCACAGATGGGCCCTCGATAGATATTGACTGAGGGAATGAATTAATAAGGGAGTGAATGAATGAATAAAAGAAATCCAGAAGTGAAGGGGTGAGTCTGAGCAGCCCCTCTGGACCCTCCAGCCCGAGTTGAGGGGATCTCTTCCCTTTGTACCTTGAAGTCGTCCCCAGATGCAGTTCCCTGGAGCCCCTTCCCCAGCAGAGTGGGGGGTTTCCACCCCAGGGCCCCTGGACCCATTTCCTCTTTGCTGCCCCAAGAACAGATAAGCCGGGGTGTGAATGGGCAGCAGGGTGGCCTCACAGTGGACCCCCAAGTTCAAGGCCCCCATGTGTCTCTCCCAGGCCTGACCTCTCAGCAGCAGGAGTCTAAGCCCCCAGCCCTGGTTGGCACAAGTGGCTTTTCTGTAGCTACTCTAGGTGGACGTGAACCCTCATGGTCAATAGTGTGGGGACAGTCTGAGTGGGTCCTGGGTGGGCATCGGCGTGGGCCCTCGGGTCAGTTTCAGGCTCCCATGGGACACCCGGTTTTGCCCTCTCGGGACCCTTCCCCATTTCCACAGAGAGCCGAGGCTCATGACGTGTCCCTGGGCTGCCCCTCAGTGGTCCCGGAGCTGTTATGTCACCACTGTCCCAGTGCTGTGGGTCCAAGGAACCTGCTTTCGACTGTTCTTAGGCGGTCGGTCAGGTGTGTCCCCACTGGGTGGCCGCCAGCCCTGATGGCGTGTGCTGCTTTCCAGCTCCGAGCCCACGCCGTGGACATGAATGGTAACAAGGTGGAGAACCCCATCGACCTGTACATCTACGTAATTGACATGAACGACAACCGCCCCGAGTTCCTCAGCCAGCTGTACAACGGCTCTGTGGATGAAGGTTCCAAGCCAGGTGAGCCCCGGGCCCCAAGGGCGGGCAGGGGCCCCACTCTTGGGGAGGGCCACGCAGTCCCTGCCGCCGTGGTGGCACCGTGGGACTCGTCCCTGATTCGTTTATTTTAGCAGGTGTTTATGAGTACCTACTGCGTGCACTAGGGAGCAGGGTCCCTGCTCCACAGACCTCACGGTCCAGAGGGGGCACAGACAAAAGAGCAAAAACAGGGAATGAAGCTATTGCAGTGATGATTAGGCTCAGAAGGAAACCCATGGGGCACTGAGTCAGGGGGGCGGCTGGAGATCAGGGAAGGTCCCTCTGCGGAGGCGCCCTGTGGGCCAACAGCTGATGCGTGATAAGGAACAGCACTGGGAGAAGGGCTGGGAGGGAACTAGGGGTGGAAAGAGCATGTGCAAAGGTCCTGGGGCAGGTCAGAGAGCAGGCCGGCCACCTGAGGCCTCCTGGGCACCCTTGGGGTTTGACTCCAAGCACAACAGGAAGCCCGTGAGAGGGCCAACTCCCCAGCCCGAGGAGGTGAGCTGAGTGCCTGAGGCCTTGGTTCCCCTCAGAGCTGACCCAGAGCCTGTCTTCCCGTGGGCTCCTGTCCAGCATAAATGATAATGACCACTTTATAGCATCTGGCCTCTGGGTGACATAATGACCAAGAAGTGGGCACCCACCTCTCCCCTTTAGACTCAGGGCCTGGGGAGGTGGAGGAGGCAGCCCCAGCCCCTTGGTGTGGATGTGGGGGGAAGCCCCAGCCGATGCTGGGACCCCCGCTCAGGGACCTGCAGCATCAGCTGGGGACACGTCACAAATGCATCGCTTGTGGCCGCACCTGCTGATTCAGACTCTGCACTGGGGCCCCGGGGCCAGCAGCCGAGCTCCCAGGTGATTCTGCACTTGCTTACGTTTGAGAAGCACAGCCCCGCTGTCTCCTGATTGGGGGCGGGGTTGTCCTTGGGACAACTGCTCATCTGGGGTCGAGTGGGGAGCTGAGTCAAGCACCACTGCTGAGGTCCCTGCTGGGGCCGCCGGAAGTTACCGCTAAAATATAGGACTCGGGTTACATTTGAACTTCAGAGAAACAAGGGATCATTTTTATGCAGGAGTATCGGGAACATACTTAGAGTAAAGGGTATTGCTTGTTGATCTGAACGTCAAATGTAACGGGGTGTCCTGCATCTTAGAGGCTGCCCCTCCCTGGCTCCCCGGCGGGCACCCATCCTGGGAAAACTTCCCGGCTCTGGGGAAGGTCTGCGGTGCCGGGCAACCTGAGGCCAGCTTCCCGGGCCTCTGAGGAGGGGTCAGTGGGCTTCCGGCTTGGGGGGAGGCGGGGCCCGCGAAAGCAGACATTTATCCACCCTCCTCCACTGGAGGTGGCTGTCCTAGCTCCATCTCGGGGCTGCTGCTGCAGCAAGGTGGATTGCGTTTATGATTGATTGTCTCTCAGAATTGGGACGCTCGGGCCAGCCTGGTGTCAGCAAAGGGAATGGGATATGACATTATTTCTGCAGGAACCCTGGGCAGCTGGGCCCTGCAGGCCCCTGAGGGGCAGGGGCAGGCGGCGGGTGGCCATATTAGCTACAAGCAGCCAAAGAAAACAGATGAGGGCTGCCAACAGCCAGCTCTTTAAGGATCAGGGTGTGGAGTGAGTGTCAGGCTTGGGGAAGGGGCTTTCTTGTTAACAGAAGCGGCGGGTCCTCTCTCCCCGAGACCTAGGACGCTCTGTAAAGCTGCCTGGATGTCACAAATCAAGCCTCCGGCATCTTACTTTCAAATAGATTGATAGAGACAGTTTTCCCAAATGCGTAACTGCCTTTACTCATTAGGATAACAAAAGCAGCAAATTACTCTGTCTCCCCCTCGAAATCCTGATAGGAGCATCCTCGGATAGCTGGGTGTGGCCTGGGCAGGCTGAGGGCTGGTGTTGTCCCTGACTGGTCCTTGATTCCCCAGACACTTGGAGCCTTTCTGGGACCTTTTGCACTAAATGTTGGCTGACTTTCGAAGCCCCTGGGGGACCCCAGCTCCACCTATGTTCCCAGAACAACCCTCAGAGGGGAACGGTGACTGCCTCTTTGTGCAAAGCTAGGGATGGAGCTGCACGGTGCCCCGTTGGACCTGGCTTGATGCCCTCACTCACCCTGACGTCTAGACAAAGCGGGCACCGCATCCTCGAGGCAGGAGACTCCTGGGGACTTGGAAATAGTCTCTCCAGTGTCTTCCCTTACACCAGTAAATTACAATAATGGAAGGGTTTTTACACAGTGCCTTTGTGGGATAAGGAAAAACCACCGCCAGAAGTTAGTCATTATTTTCTGGAATGTTAGGCTAATGAAGGGTTTCAGATGCACGTTCTAATGGAAAACAAATGGGAATGTGTGTTCAGTATTGACTCAGCTTCTAAGGTTTGGGAAGTTCACATGGGGACATGAGCAAAAGCCAACGGGGGCCGGATCCCAGGCCGACCCCATGTCACCCCGCACCCTTCTCCAGCCCCAGGCCCCTCAGCTTTATGAAATCCCTTCTGGCTCTGCTGGGTTGAATGGGCTCACACACGACTGTGGCTCCTACAGCCGAGAAGCTAAATTTCTCCTTGTATTTAATAGAAATAGCCACATGTGGGTAGTGGCTGCCGTGTGGGGTCCCCACCCAGGCGGGACCCCCTGAAGCTGGTGGTCACAGCAGCAGTCCCTCCGCCCCCGCCCCCGGGAGCATCTGTCCCCTCCTGGTCTCATTGTCCCAAATCCTGGATGGAACTGGCCAGGGGCCACCAAGCCCCTTGGAGACTCCATGCAACGCTCCAGATGAGAGCAGAAAGGGAAGCATGTCCGCTGACCCCCCTTTGAATGTCTCACCGCAGGAGCTTTGCTCAGGTGGGTGCCCCGCCGCTTGCTCCCTGTGTATACGTCACCCCTGCCTTTCCAAACTCTGCCATTTCTGCAGAGCCCTGCCTTGACACCCACCCTGTACTGTGTCCCTCCAATCTGCCTTGCCCACCCCCTTGAGGCGACCATCCCACACCCCCGGGCAAACGCTGCATCTGCAGGGGCGACAGTGTTTTTGCACACAGGACGAACACGTTCGCTGTTTCCATGCACTCCCTCTGTCATGGTGGGAGGGTAACTGATGTGCGTCCCTGTGCAGCAAAACGGGTCTTAAGTAAGCGGTCGTTTCCACCAAGGCCTCTCTCCCTAGCTTTGAAATTGACTCTGAGCTCATAAGTTCAGATTTGTAATAATTTATAAGAATTATCTATCTGTAATAGGGATGTTTTCCATAAAGAATTGGAGTTTCATTGATTTCAGGTTCACCAGAAAGTGGAACCAAAATTAGAGTTCCCGAGAAGAAGGGTCCCACTGAAACGGGGCGTGAGGAGGTTCAAGAGGATTGTGGCCTGGTGCCCGCTGGGGCCTGGGGTCCACAGAGGTATCTCAGGCCCCTGGGTGGGCAGGAGGCAGGCGGGCCAGCCTTTGTACAGACTTGAACCAGCTCCCCAGGTATCGCCACCCCCTGGACTCCTAGATGCGCTTCCCGTGGGGTCTCATTGGAAGAAATGTCTTTTTAAGAAATTTTTTATTTTGACATAATTGTAGATACACGTGCAGTTCTAAGAAATGGTACAGAGATACCCCACAGATCCTTCGCCCAGTGTATCCCGGTGGTGACATCTTGCAGAGCTGCCATGCAGGGTCACACCAGGATGTGACATTGGTGCAAAGCCCTGGCCTTCACTCAGACTTCAGAGGTCTTGCCTGCATGTGCGTGTGTGTGTGTGTGTGTGTGTGTCTCCATGTGCATGTGGTTTTATCACGTGTGCTGATTCGCGTGACCTCCACGGTCAAGATGCTAACGGTTCCGTCACGAGGACCCTCAGGCTGCCCTTTCAGAGCCACAGCCATCTCCCCGCCCACCCGCCATCCCTAACCCTTGCAATCATTGATCTCTTTTGTCTCTATGATTTTGTCATTTTAAAACTTTCATATAAATGGAATCGTAATGGTATGTTACCTTTGGAGACTGGCTTTTTCCTCTGAGCATAATTCTCTGGGTATTCATCCAAGTTGTGTGTGTCCAAAGTTCATTTCTTTTCATTGCTGAGACGTCTGCGGTGTGGATGCGTTGCCCTTGTTCACCCTTTGAAGGGCATTTGGGTTGTTCCCAGTTTGGGGCCATAGTAAACCTCCAAGATCTTTCATCCCCATACAGACTTTTGCGTGAATGTAAGTTTTCATTTCTCTGGGACAGATACCCAAGAACGCAGTCACTGGGTGGCACGGGGAACGAGGGTTGAGCTCTGCAAGGGATGGCCACGCACTCTTCTGGAGTGACGGTGCTGTCTTCTGTCCCACCACGTGGGTGGCCCGGCTTCTCCACGTCCTTGTCAGCAGTTGGTGGTGTCGTGTTGCTTTAGCTGTTCAGAGTGGGGTAGTGGTATCTCATGGCGGTTTTCATTTCTATTTCCCTGATGGCTGACGACCTTGGAGATCTCATCCTGTGTTTGTTTGCCATCCGCACATCCTCCTCGATGAGATGTCTCTTCATGTCTCTTGTCCATTTTCTAAAGAGTTTGCTTTTTTAATCACTGAGTTTTGAGAATTCTTTACTTATTCGAGATACAAGCCCTTTGTCGGACAGTAGTTGGCAGAGATTTTCTCCCCCTCCGGGACTTGTGTTTTCATCCTCTTATGGCGTCCTTTGGGAGCAAGAGATTCTCATTTTGATGCAGTCCAGTTTTCCACTTTCCGTCGATGGATTGGGCTTGAGTATTGAGAACTCTTCCCAGGCCCTGGGTCCTGAAGATGCTGTAGGCTTTGTTCTAAAGGTTTTATGGTTTCACATTTTACATTTCTTCCATGGTCCGTTCCAAGGTCATTTCTGTGTAATTTTTACATAAGGCGTGAGACTTCTCGTCTGGGTCATTTCTTTGCTTATGGATGCCCAGGTGTTCCTGCACCGTTTGTTGGAATGGCTTTCATTGAGTTGCTTTTGTACTTTTGTCAAAAATCAGTTGGGCCTCTTTGTGGGTTTGTTCCTGGGTTCTCTGCTTCTATCCATTGATCTGCGTGTCTGTCCCTCTGCTAGCCCCACACTGCCTGGGTGACTGCGGCTCCATGGGAAGCCTTGACGTGGGGCGGAGTCGAAGGCTGTTGGGACGGCACGTTAAGTGTTCAGACCCTGGCTGCCGCCTGTGTCCTCCCCTGGTGGGACTGTGCACTTGGCAGGTGGCGTCGCGTGGCACTCAGCCACCCTTCTCAGAATCCAGGTGGCCGGCCACCGTGTGGCCGGCGTGCAGCATGGTGGGGCCTCTGCCAGCTACTCCCTCGGTCTCATCGTTAAATGCAAGTAATGGTAGCGCCCACCTGATGGAGTCAGCTGAGGGCGCCCACCTGAGGCTCCCGACACCTGTGCTGTCATTAATCGTGTTATTACTATTAATGGGTATTAACTTATTAATATTGTTAAACGTTCTTACTCAAAATATTAGTTCATTTTCTCAACTCCAGCAAGTACATTGTCAGCTTGAACCTCAGCTTGAACCATAAGACTCACTTAAAACCAGCTGTCCTTTATGTTACGTTCCAGCGTCCCTCGGGCCACCCTGCTGGTCTCCCTGATGGCCAGGCTAGACCTCAGACGTGCGTTCTTCTGAATCATCACGAGCTCCCCATTGGCCACGTCTGAACAGTGGCAGTTTCCCAGCCTGGGCTGGGCTCCGGTCCCCAGGGCTGATGGGGAGGGTTGGGTGCACGTGCTTCTCTGGGATCTGCCAGCTCCCGGGAAGCGTCTGGGAGGTGGGAGGGAGGATGCGTAGGAGAGGGGAGGGGGAGGGGCCGACCCAGGGTGAGGCCACAGCCAGGACTTGACCAGCCAGCACCCAGCAGCGGAGGGCGTCCCCAGAGGAGAAGGTGGGGCCCCGAGGGGCAGAGGGAGCCCATCCAGGCGCCAGCTTCCCCATCAGGTGCCTACTCACCGCGGACCCGAGTCCTGTTCCCAGAGCTGCATCCAGGGGCGGCACTACAGGGTGGATGCTGAGACCCTGGGAGGCCCTCCCCTAGGGCAGTTTTCTTCATCAGAAGCAAGAGCCCTCCTGCCCCTCGGGGTGACCCTCCGGGGTGCAAGCACATCTTTAAAAGGCTGAGTTCTGAGTGAAATAAGTAAGAAAGAGAAAGACAAATACCGTATGCTAACATATATATATGGAATCTAAAAGAAAAAAATGATTCTCAAGAACCTAGGGGCAGGACAGGAATAAAGATGCAGGTGTAGAAAATGGACTTGAGGACACGGGGAGGGGGAAGGGTAAGCTGGGATGAAGTGAGAGAGTGGCATGGACATATATACGCTACCAAAGGCAAAATAGCTAGTGGGAAGCAGCCGCATAGCACAGGGAGATCAGCTCGGTGCTTTGTGACCACCTAGAGGGGTGGGATAGGGAGGGTGGGAGGGAGACGCAAGAGGGAGGGGAATGGGGATATATGTATACATATAGCTGATTCACTTTGTTATACAGCAGAAACTAATACACCATTGTAAAGCAATTATACTCCAATAAAGATGTTAAAAATAAATGAATAAAATAAAATAAAATGCTGTGTTCTGCTCCTTTGAGAAGAGGAAACAACAGATTAAAAACAGCAGCTGGGGGGCCTTCCCCGGTGGTGCAGTGGTTAAGAATCCGTCTGCCAATGCAGGGGGCACAGGTTCAAGCCCTGGTCCAGGAATATCCCACATGCCGTGGAGCAACTAAGCCCGTCGGCCCCAACTACTGAGCCTGAGCTCTAGAGCCCGCAAGCCACAACTGCAGAAGCCCATGTGCCTGGATCCTGTGCTCCGCAACAAGAGAAGCCACCGCGATGAGAAGCCCATACACCACAACGAAGAGTAGCCCCCGCTCGCCACAACTAGAGAAAGCCCGTGCACAGCAACAAAGACCCAATGCAGCCAAATAAATAATTTAAAAAATAATAAAAAACAGCAACTGGGCTCCCTGACCTGAAGCTTGTGAGCCCCAACTGCCTTGTCCCCCTGCTCTTCCTGAGCTCCTGAACCTGGCTCGGGGCAGTGGGGAGGCCCCACGTCTCTTCAGGAGGCCTCAGGCTCCCCCTGCAAGGGGCGCACCATCCGCTGAAGCTTTGATTATGCAGCCATCGCAGAAACACAGCACTGACCAAGGGCCTCCAGATGCTGGGTACTGTCCTCAGGCCTCCCGAGGCGATAACCTACTGAAACCTGACAGTCCTGTGACACAAGCACTTTGGAGATGAGGGAACGAAGGCGCGGAACAGGTTAGTAAGGACACAGCCAGTGACAGGTGTTATCAAACCAAACTCGGGTCCGCTCGCCCGCACGGTACAATCTACTGACACGAGGTTGTGGTAAGGAGAGTACAGGTGTTTACTGAAACGGCTCCAAACAAGAACGGGTGGCTTGTGCTCAGAAACCCCGCACTCCCCAAAGGGTTTCAGCAGAGTGTTTTTAAAGGCCAGGTAAGGGAGTTGGCGGTCCCAGGGTACGTGATCAGCTCGTGCAAAATTCTCTGAATGGTTAATGGTGAGGTAACAGGGTGGGGTCACAGGGGTTCACATTATCAATCCTCAGGCTCCAGGAGGCCTGTAGGCTACATGCTCAAGATCATCGGGGCTACGTCCTCATAACTGGAGCCCCCTTCCCTCTGCAGCAGCCATGGTCCACGCCCTTTCCGACAGGCTTCTCCAGCTGGAAATGGGATTCATGGTGTCACCTCCTGCCCAGAGGCAGCCTGACCAGTCTCATGGCATCTCTCAAGCCTTTCAAGTGTGTTGACTGTTTTTTAACAAAAGGGCTCTAGTTGGAATTTCTGCTTTCCCTAACCCCTTGTAACTGTGTGAGGGCCTATATTATAAATTTTGAAATTAATGTTGCTTTAAAATATTAAATAGAGAAATCTACATGCTGCAAATGAAGTCAAAGAAACCTTCATCTATGTAATGCAGTTTTTGCTTAAATAGATTATTAGTGGGCCCCGTTTATTTATTTATTTTATTTCTGTGCTGGCGGAGAGTCCCCCGAGATTAATGCCACGGACTAATGCACAGATGGCGCCAGATACTTGAAAGTCATCTGCATATTAAGAATTTAAATCTTTAGCCTCGGTGATTTGAGCAGAAAGCCAATTATGGAGCTGAATTAGTTTTCAAATTAAACTGCAATTTAAGGTTTGTGAAATTAATCCTTTAAGGCGCATGGCAGCGTTTGTACGTGAACTCCTCAGAAGAACCAAGAGTTTGCCCTCTCCCCCTTTTCCTGCTGGCGCGATTTATGAAGAGATGTCCAGAGTCTCGGGCAGCAGACAGCACGCCCGCTTAGAGGAGAATACACAGTGATGTTCAGTTTCGTTAAGAAAAATGCAGGCCTCTCTACTAGGGGGAGAGGCCCAACGAGGCCTCCAGAGAAAGCCCTAGAAGGATGATTTTCTCCTCGTTCTTACAGGCCAGGTGATGGGGGCGAGACTTAACTCTCCGGTTACTGGTTACTACCGATGCTGCTGCAGTGAGTGGTTCCTGGCAGAGCGCTTAGCTGGGTAACGCGGCTGAATTGCTCCCTCCCTCCTGTGGGCAGCCCAGGTGTGCCATGGCACTGGGGCTGCTGGGCGCTCACGGCTGCCTGTGGACCAGACCTGCCCCCACTGGAGAAGGCGAGAGGATCAGGGGGACCTTGATGCCAGGGTCACGCTTTCCCAGACACACGGGGGCTGGCCCTACTCACACCCCGAGACGTGGTGTGGCCACTGAACGCTTGCTGGAGGGTTCAGGGAGGGGCACCCTCAAGTGTAAGGGGGAGACTGAGACACAGGACACGGGCAAGGGGGGCAGAAGCAGGGTGCCACCAGGGCAGGGCCTGGCCCCCAGGTCAGCAGGCATCGCCGAATGCCCTCTGGGTGGGTGGGGATGAGTGCCCAGACAGTGAGTGGAGGCCACCTCCCCCAGGCAGCTCTCCAGGTCTCAAAAAGGAGTTCCTTCTGCCTCCGCCCCATTCTCTTCTTCTAGGAAGGAAGTGAAAATCACGGAGCCCTTGCTCAGTTCCAGGGCCCTGCACATTTATATTTCATCTGGGTTTGTTTCCATGGCAACCCTGCCCGTTGGCCTTTGGGCTCAGAGCACTTGGGCATGCATGGGTCACCTGATCACGGAGTGGTGGCCATGGACCAGCCAGGTTTCCAGAATCTTTTTTGTAAGAAACCAAATTGTGATTAAGGCTGAAAAAAAATTCCCATCAGTTGCCTTATCTCTTTTTTTTAAGTAACATTTTACCTTCTGATAATCAAGTGATAATCTTTGGAGGAAACTTGAGAGATACAGAGAAAATCACAAAGAAAAACATCACAATCTCCCATCTTGCCTGCCACGCAGAGATTGCCATGAGCACGTTCGTCAAAGATCCCTCTGGTCTTATCTCCCTGCACGAACATGTTGTTATATTAAAGAACACAGTTTAGAAACTGGATTGTTTTCCGTTTTGCTGTATATCATGAACATTTCAAGCGTCATGAAATATTCTGGCTTTAAACAGTTCCGTCATGGGAATGTACCACAATTTATTTAGCCAACACCCAGTTGTCAGATGTTCGGCGTCACGTACTAATTGATTGTGCTCCTTGTTTATCTGCACTGCTAGATGTGAGCTTCGCACGCAGGTCAGGGACTTTTTTTTTATTTGAGACCATTGTTGACCCACACGTGCTTGTGCAACAAAGGACAGAGAGAGTCCCTCATCCAGTTTTTCTAACAGTAATGTGGAAATAAATGAAGACCAGCCAGTGGGAACCAGCAGAGGCTGTGTGTTCAGAGCAGGGGGGTCACCAGCCACCATCACAGGCAGAGACTCAAAGACGAGCAGAGGACCGGGGAGCTTCATGGTAGAGAAGGGGGCTCAGGTGTGCCTTGGTGGGGGCTGGTACTGGGGGCCTAGAACGGGGCGTCCCATGTGAATATCTGGGGGTGCACTTCAGCTTTTCTGGCTGATTGTTTTTAATCTGCATCTGATGACTCTGTTATTGGAATCTCCCCTGGTCTGGTCCTGGTCAGTTCTTTCTCTCTGTTTTCAGTCAGGTTTCGTCTTCTTGTGTGCCGGGTTCATTACGTACTGTGCCTTGTGTATGAAAAATTGTAGAGGTGACTTGAGGGTAAGATGTTACCCTCAACGGACGGAGCTGTGCCTCCGTCGGCTAGGACGGTTCCTTTCCTGTTCACCCTCACTCCCAGCACGCTGCCCTTCCGGGTCCAACCCAAAGACTCGAGCATTTTCCAGGCTCCACCCTCATATGGCAGAGCCCTAAGCTCAGTGTTTTTACCCCCATTCCCATCAGTCTGTTGAAAGCTCCATGTAGCTCTTCAGCTGTCAGAAGCCAATTTGGAATCAGCAGATGTCTTTTTTTTTTTTTTAATATTTATTTATTTATTTGGCCATGCCGGGTCTTAGTTGCAGCATGTGGGATTTTCGTGGCCGCATGCAGGATCTTTAGTCGTGGCATGCGGGATCTTAGTTCCCCAGCCAGGGATCAAACCCAGGCCCCATTGGGAGCACGGAGTCTTAACCACTGTACCGCCAAGGAAGTCCCTGGAATCAGCAAATGTCTTGAGAGGAAAGATGGCCCCCGGTCTTGGGTTCTCCTTTCCGGCCTGCCCCGCCCTCCCTGAGTCTGTGCCATTGGTATCTCTCTAGTGCCCTTAATGAGATGTTTTTATTTCACACTGGGTCCGGTTTTTCTAGTTTTCCTCAGGAGGAAGATGGGTTTAAAATAACATTGTCCACCATTTGCTAAAAACAGAACCTCCTGGATTTCTTTTAAATACTTAATGCCTCTGGGGAAATTCTACTGATAATTAAATTCATTAAAATTGGGTTTACAGGGCTTCCCTGGTGGCACAGTGGTTAAGAATCCGCCTGCCAATGCAGGGGACACGGGTTCAAGCCCTGGTCTGGGAAGATCCCACACGGCCGTAGAGCAACTAAGCCCGTGTGCCACAACTACTGAGCCTGTGCTCTAGAGCCCGCAAGCCACAACTACTGAGACCACATGCCACAACTACAGAAGCCCGTATGCCTAGAGCCCATGCTCCGCAACAAGAGAAGCCACTGCAATGAAAAGCCCGCGCACTGCAACAAAGAGCAGCCCCCGCTCGCTGCAGCTAGAGAAAGCCCACACACAGCAACGAAGATGCAGCCAAAGAGCCCGCAAGCCACAACTACTGAGACCACATGCCACAACTACAGAAGCCCGTATGCCTAGAGCCCATGCTCCGCAACAAGAGAAGCCACTGCAATGAAAAGCCCGCGCACTGCAACAAAGAGCAGCCCCCGCTCGCTGCAGCTAGAGAAAGCCCACACACAGCAACGAAGACCCAGTGCAGCCAAAAATAAATAAATAAAATAAAATAAAATGAATTGGGTTTACACACTGTTCGAGAATAGCCATTGCATGAAGTTAGGTGGGTGTGTTTGATGAATGTTTTTCCTGGGGTTCTCAAAACACTGAAGTTCCATATTTTTCCCCCTAGAAGACACTTGATAAAGATGTGTTGAATGAATGAATAAATGTCCTAGTGGGTTTGCAACATCTTGGTCTGACTGCAACCCGTTCTCCATGAAATCCGGCGAGTGAGTTAGCATTCTCACTACCAACCCTTGCCCCCGCACTCCTGGCTGCATGCAGTCTGTGTTCTCTGCGTGTCTTCAAAACGAAAATTTGACCCGCTCTCCTGATGAAAATACTGCCCTGTGATCTTAGAATAAAGTCCAGAATCCTCGCCGCGGGCCCAGCCTGCCTCCAGCCCCATCACATGCCCCCTTTCCCCAGTTCCTCAAGCGTTTGGAGCTCTTCTCTGCCCCAGGGCCTTGGCCTTCTGCCCAGAGTAGCCCCCGTCCCCTCCCTACCCCACCACCCCCATCTCTCAGGTCGTCCCTGCTTCCTCCGTAGCACCCCACGTACCTCATTATTCTATATATTCATTCATGCGAGCATTCTTCCCCTTTCCAGGGACTTACCACAGCTGGCGATGATCTGTGTCTCCCTGTTTGTTCTCTCTGTGCTCACTGGCGTGTTCGGCGGGGGGACCTTGTCTGTCTGCTTGTTCTCTTCCTACATCCTGAGCACAGAGCCTGGCGTCTGCACACAGCAAGTGCTCACTCAGTAATTGTGGGCTGAGTATCCCTGCACACTGGAATGTCATTCAGCCATAAAAAGGAGTGAACCTTGAAAACGTTAGGCTCCTCGAAAGACGCCAGACACAAAAGCCGCATAGTATATGATTCCATTTATAAGCTGTGTTCAGAAAACGCCAATCTGGAGACAGAAAGTAGATGAGCATTGCTGGGGGCTGGGGAGGAGGAGGGAGCAACTCATTCATTCATTCACTCATTCATTCATGCATGCATGCTGTGCCGGGTCTTAGTTGTGGCACGCAGGATCCTCGTCGCAGCATGTGGTATGCAGACTTCTTAGTTGCAGCATGCGGACTCCTAGTTGTGGCAGGCATGCAGGATCTAGTTCCCCGACCTGGGATCGAACCCAGGCCCCCTGCACTGGGAGTGTGGAGTTCTACCTACTGGACCACCAGGGAGGTCCTGGGAGCGACTCTTAACAGATACAGCTTTCTCTGGGGGTGACAGAATGTTCTGGAGTTAGATACGCTCTATTGACAATTGCACTTGTGCACTTTAAAAGGGTGAATTTTCTGATGTGTGAATTACATTTTGATAAAAACTATGTAAATCTGTGGATTGAACAAGTTGGGGGAGGGAGGCGCTGTGGGCCTGGAGCTCCTGGGCCCTCGCTTCCTGCAGCGTCCCGCACCGCCCAGGCTGGGACTTCCCATCCTTTCAGTGTGAAAAGTCTGGTCCTGGGCCCATTCCTCTCTGGTTGGTGGATGAGAATAGAAAACCTGTGCCCTGTAAACAGATTTCCACTTTCCTGTCTCTGTTTGCTTTCCTTTCTGTTGTATAAAATGCATTTGCTTTGAGAAGCTTTTATTCAGTAAAAGCTGAAAGCTAAAGCCAATTCCCAGTCAGGCCCTCGCTGCTTGCGGTGGGGTTGGACGCGGGAAGGCAGAAGGACCTGCTTTGCACACACATCCGCGCAGCCGGAACACTGGTAGAACTTGGAAAAGGCTCCCTGCCTGGACCACGAAAGTGTCTCCACCACTGTCTGCCCAGTTCCTAGCGCCGTGCTGGTCCAGAGCAGGTGTCCAGTGCATGTTTGATGACTAAAACGCCCACCCATCACCACCTTGGATCCCAACAGACCTGGAGGCCCAGCTGCACAGCCAAGCCTCAAGCCCAGTTCAGTCTCAGCTTAAGCCAGCACCCCCCAAGAAAGGACCCTGTGGAGGATTGTGCCCATACTCCCTTACCCCTGTGGGCCCTGGACAGCACACTGTTCCGACCTGGGAACATAGAGCTGAGCAAAGGACACGCAGCTCAGGACTAGGGCTCCATGCCCGACTCCAGGGGCAGTCACAGGGCCGGGCGCCTGTGCCAGTCAGAATTCCGGGTTGCAAGTGACAAAAACTCAAATGACATGAGGCAAGAAGGGGAATATATCAGTTCAGGTACACAAAGAGTCTGTAAGGTACCTTCTCCTCAATTTTGCTGTGAGCCTAAAACCGCTTTATAAAAGAAGCCTTAAGTATAGCGGCAACAGCTTCAGGTACCGCTTGACCCAGGGGCTGCCTGGGAGGAGGTGGTCACCCGAGCCCCTCTTGGTTTTGTTTCCTCCGAGACGGCCCTGTCCTTCGCTCTCCTTCCTCGTGGCACCAAGTGACCACAGCCCCAACCTCACACGCTGACCCAGCCTAGGGCAACAGCAGGGACAGTACGCTGGTTTCCCGGTAACCCCGGCGAGCACCTCCGCCTTGATCACAGGCCCTGACTGGGTAAGGTGCCCACCGCAGACCCGATCACTGTGGCCAGGGGAGGGGTGTGCTGTCCAACCAGGGCCTCCCGCCACGGGGAAGGGAAGATGCCAGTAGGAGCCCCACGTGCCGCTCTCAGGAGCCAGGGGACCATGCTGGAGCGTCCCCTGCGGACCTCAACCCTGGCATGTGGATGGGAAATGGCGTGGGCGGCTCCCCCCCCCCCCCCCCGGCCTGGAGGTGCGGGTGACCATGTGTCCACGCGCACCCTGGATTTACTGCTCCGTCTGCCCCTGCACCCCGTGTGCACAGCTCCCCCACTCCGAGGGGCCTCTCCTCACTTAGCTTCCTCAAGTGCCTGTTATGCCCCTACTGTACACCCAGCCCTGTTTTTTTACCGTGTACCGAGTCGCGGCCGTGCAGCCCTCCACGTGGGATCTGGATCCTCGGCAAACACTGCCGGCCGGCGCCTTGGGCTGTGTGGCTCAGGAGGGAGAGTGCTGGGTTCTGAGCCAGAATCGCTGGCTCCGCTGTCCCCAGACGGCTCCCCCTCCTCCAGGGCCTCGATCTCTCTGCCCGCTGATGACCTCAGAGTGGACTTGAGCTCGGCAAGAAAACCACCGGTGGTTCTGCAGGAGTGTGTGGGGCTGGGAGGGACAGGTGCACTTCCCAGGGCCTGGCAGGCCCCCAGCCCGTGGGAGGGGAAGGACTCACACCATGTCCAGCCTCCGGGGAGACATGGTCCCGGCTGACGTCTGCCAGGGTGCGGGCACGGGCCCGCAGCAGGTGTGGCTGGTGAGTCCCATGTGCGCTGCCGTCTCTGTTCCAGGCACCTACGTGATGACGGTCACGGCCAGCGACGCTGACGATGGCACCACGGCCAATGGGATGGTGCGCTACCGGATCGTGACCCAGACCCCGCAGAGCCCCTCCCAGAACATGTTCACCATCAACAGCGAGACAGGGGACATCGTGACGGTGGCGGCCGGCCTGGACCGAGAGGTGAGGAGGCCGCCGTGGGGCGGGGTGGGGGGGCTGGTGCTGCCGCCGCTGCCAGGGCAGGAAGACCTTTCCCACTTGGCACAGCAGGGTGTCTCCAGGCACTGGGCCACGTGGTCCCACCTGGGTGAGGCTTGGTGGGGACAGTGCCCGGCGGGGCTTAAGTTGCACAGTGTAAATACATCTTCTGGGACCCGTGTCAGTGGAGTTGTGTGATGGGGGAGGTGGTCCAGAACCCCCAGGGCTCAGAGCAGGCCTCTGGCAGACCCGGGGCCTCCATCTCATGTACCAGAGGATCCAGCAAGGCCCCAGGACCCTCCCCGGGACCATGATGGGCGCCTGCTCGGCCCGGACAGGGCCCTGCAGTTGGCCCTTGGAATGAGGAGCTGCTCCTTCGGCTTCTAGAAGCCTGCTGCCCTCAGCTAGGGAGGTGGTCCCTCGGAGGGGATAGTGACGCCGCATGGGGTGGGCCGTCAGGGAGGCGAACCATCCCCCGTCTCTCCCCACCCAGGATCCCCATTGCCCCCAGAAGACTGTACCACAGTGTTTCTCCAGCCCCTAGCCTCACTCAGGGTGTCTTCACACCTTTCGGGAGAACAGTGTGGTATGACCGGGGCCTGTGCATGAATGCAGACACTCACACATGCTCCCGCACACACATGCACACGTCATTCTCCACGGTCAGCTTTGGAAGCATTGCTCCAAGGAAATTCCTGTCTGAGGTCCAGGGTCAAGGCTGAACTTGGGCACGGTGACCCCTGAACACGAGCAAGTGCCCCGCCTGCTCCTTCCTCACTTAGCAGATGTGGGGACAGAGTGCTGTTTGAGGCATAGGGGATGTGGAGCTGGTTAGACGGTGGCTGCCCCCAGGGCCAGGGGTGGGGAGCAGAACCTAAGTGCGTGTGCTGCATTGGATCATGTGTGTAAGCGGTAGATCACGTGTGTAGCCAGTGGATCACGTGTATAGGCAGTGGATCACGTGTGTGGGCAGTGGATCACGTGTATATACAGTGGATCATGTGTGTAGGCAGTGGTTTGTGTCCACAAGGTGGTCTTGTGAGATGAATGGAGCTAACTATGGAGAAATCAGGGGAGGCTTCTCAGAAGAGGTGGCCTTGCTCTGAGCCTTGGAGACTGATAGAATCAATCATATTTTCTTCTCTTTGGGACTAAGGACCCGCTTTTCCTGAACGCTGCACACCAGACATCTAACTGGTTCCGAGCAGTCACAGATCCCACTCAGCGGGCTCCTCTTTTCGATCAAAAACTTTCACTGAGCACTGACTTTGTGCTAGAAACTGCCGAGGGTGCTGGGCAGACAGCAGTAAACAGGGCGAGTGGTGTCCTTGCTCGCATGGGGCTCGCTTTGCAGGAGGGAGAAACAGGCAAGAGGGATTAGTCCCCACGAGATAAACGAATTCAGGCAGTTGTGTGGGTTATAAAGAAAGAGCCTCACGTACCATCCACAGAGGGTGGGGGCTGGGGGTGGAGCATCAGGGATGTCCCTGTCCTGTCCCGGAGAGGGAGTTGTACGGGTGTCCCAGGGCTGTCCTAACAAAGGAAATTAGCCTCTGACAGTTCTGGAGACCAGAAGTCCAAGATCCCAGCAGCCTCAGGCCCCAGCCCGGCAGCAGAGGGGCCTGTCATCCTCCCATGCAGGCAGATCCCCGCGCGCTGCCCGGCACAGCCTCAATGGGCCTCCGCCACCTCTAAAGAGCTTCTGTTCATTGCTTGATGAGTGTGGACTTCAGGTTCAGGAAACAGAGAGGCGGGGAGCAGGCGGTACCCAGCCCGCGGGCCCCGAGCACCCGGACCTCCGTTAGAGATAAAGAGCAGCTCGGCTGCACGGCTCTGCTGGGGGACTGGCTGCAATGTCGGGCCTTGGAAAGAGGCGTTTCTGGGGCCTCTGTCTAGAGGGGCAGCACCCAGAGGACCCTTCTGGAAGTCTGCAGAGCAGGGAGAGGCCCCACCTCAGAAAGCTCAGAGAAGCTGCTGGTTCCGAAGACACAGGGCGGCTCTGGATGCCACGCCCCTGCTTCCCTGAACAGGTAGGGTGTGGGCTGTTCCGGTTTGCATTTATTTATGAACAAACCAGCAGGTGTGGAGGGAGGGACAGACTGCCAGGAGCAGTGGGAGGAGGAATACCGCCAACGTTTCGTGGGCATTTCTGCTACTCATTTTCCATTCTTTTGTAAGCCTGTGCCGAGCTCCCGCCCGTGGGCAGAGCCTGTTCTAGACACCGGGGCACCCCAGGGACCCCACGGGAGGTCAGTGCGGGCTAGGCACTGTACAGTGCACGTTATCACATCTTAGTCCTTGAAACCGCCCTGAGGGAAATTCCAGTGGTAGCATTTCTTTCCAGATGAGACAGGCAAGGCTGCAGGGGCTCTTAACTGCCCAGGGCCGCAGGGTCTCGGAGCTCAAGAGAGGCGTGGCCCCCCGGGGCCCAGGCCCTCCCCTGGTGCTGGGGCTGGAAACTCTGGACGCCAAAGGGGCCAGAATTCCCGCTGGGGCGTGAGGCGGGGTGGAGAGGCCTGGGGAGGGTCTGCCCCAGCAGGGCCTTAGTGGAGCAGACAGCAGGGAAGGCCTCAGGTTGGCATCTTTTAAAATCCTGTGCAAGGCAAATGGCACACATCTGTGGGCCTCAGCCAGCCTTGGGGCCACCCGTGGACACCCCCAGCTCCTTCCGTAATGGTCAGCACCGTTTAGCCATGAGGAAGCTTCGTTTTCCTCATCTCAGAAATGGGAACGTGCGTGTCACCTGGGTGAGGCGTGTGCCATCCTGAGGCTGGAGGAACGCATCCCTGAAATGCATCTCTTAACCCAATGCCTGCCCCCGGCAACCTGGATTCTTAACCCTTTCCAGGGGGCACCCCAGGAGAGGCTCCACCCTGCCAGGTAAAACACAGGCCACCCAGCTAGACCTGAGCTGCAAACACAGATCGTGTTTCCTGCAAGTGAGTCCCAAATATTGCATGGGACTTATTCATACCAAAAGTTGTCAGTTGTTTGTGTGAAGTTACACACAACTGAACGCTCCCTGGTTTTCTTTGCCTTGTCTGGCAACCTTGCCTGAGGCAGCCGCCCCACTCTGGGCCCAGTGGGCGATCCCTCCTCCTCGGTGCCACAGCGGCACCTGACAGGGAGGGGCTGACAGGCAACAAGGTCCCCGAGAGGCGGGCCTGCAGATCAGGGGGAGGTGGCCGGGCGGGTGGACATGACGTGCGAGGGCCCTGCCCGGCTGGGCGAGCCATCAGGTCCCATGAGTGTGGCCGGCACCAAGCCGCCGGGGCTGTCGCCGCGACTCGACTCGCCCTGGAGCGGGAGCCATAGCACTCTCTCAGCGGTTGGAGGCCCCTCCTTCCCCGGGAACGAACCTGAGCACCTGCTCCGCGGACACCAGAGGCCGTGAAACATCCCGGTGGGTGTGCCGGCCAGTGCACCCTCACTTAAGGGAGCCTGGTGGCCTCCTCCGCGCCTGCCCACTGCCAAGGTCCACCCTCACGCTGACCTCGTCCCTCACTTAACGCAGACCCAGGACCTCCAGAGCCACCCACTGTCTCGGGCTCTTGGTCGCTGCAGAATCGCATGGACCTTCCTCCCGGCTCCAGCGGTGACCCTCCTGCCCCATCCTCGCCCTGTGCCCCCACGCGGCACCTGGCTGCCCGGCACCAGAGGGAGCGGCAGGTGCTCCGGGACCGGCCCCGCCGAGTGGGCGGAAGCAGCCGGATGGCACCTGGCTCCACCCCGCATCCTCTGGCCTCCACCCAACTCAGTCCCGCCTGGAGGCCTGGCCTCTCTTTGCGGCGGCCGCTGGGCCAGTCACGCCAGCTGTGCACCCACCTCCCCCCAGAGCAGGTGGTTGCTGGATCTCAGGCGGGTCAAGTGAAAGTCTGCACTAACTAGCGCGTCCGCGGACCGTGGGCTGCGATGATCGTGAGACAGCCTCTGGCCGCTTTCCCCGCTGCGCCACGAGGCCTCAGGCTTGGAGTGGGCAGCCTGGGAGGGCCCAGCACGGGAAAGGACAGCCCCAGACAGAGGGAGCGGGGAAGGGTGGCGGGCAGGGCCAGCTCTCTGAGGCCCCGCCGCCCCGTGGCCTGCCCCCGACCACGCAGCCTTCAGCCTCGAGCTCTCCCCTCTCTGGCCGTCTGGTCCTTCCCATCTTCTCACCAGATGTCACCTCCTCAGGGAGGCCTCCCTGACTCCCTCTGCTCTCACTGAACCGGCCCAGTTCCTGCAGAGCCCAGCGCAGGGGAGATGCCATGTGGGCTTGTCTCCTCTGCCGGGGGTTCCCTCCTGCCACAGGCTCGCGGGGCCGGGCCAGGCCTGAGGCTGGGCTCCGTGCCTGGTGCGTCGAGGCTGCTCGAGAAGTGGGAGCTGTTGGCGCCACCGCTGCCATGAGGGCCCTGCTCCAGCGGGAACCGCACTGCTTGCCCCAAACCTGGACACATGCCCAGGGGGCTCCTCCCGCCCCAGCCGGCCACCTCTCCTCTTTCTGCTCAGGAATCCAGGTGCTTCAGTGTAGTCTCTGTTTATGGATAGGATGAGGCACAGAGAGGGAAGAAGCTTGCCCAGAGTCACACAGCAGGGAAGGGACGGCTGGCATGTGAGCTGTGCTGGGCTGCTGGCTGGGCCGGGGTGGGGGGACACGGGGACGCAGAGAGGCGGAGTGTGTGAGATTCCACCCGCCAGTGTGTCCTTTCCGAGATCTGAACCCTAGGCCTCCCCCCTCCCTCCCTCCTTCCTCTCAGTCTCCATAAGGAGGGCTAACCTCCTGGAACACTGGCCCAGAACTGAAGCGGGAACATCTCCCACTGCGAGTCCATCTGACTTCTCGCCACTTGGATGCCCCCTCAGAACTGTCCCAAGTACCAGGGGGGATCCGTGTCCAGGCTTTGGGAATCTCAGACGGTCCATGGACCCTGGAGTGGCCAGTAGAAAGGAGGCCCAGCTGCTGAGTGTGCGTGTGACACTCCCTGGGAACAGAAGCACCTCCTGTGGGCCCGCGTGGCCCGTGTCACGTGCATGGATCTCTCTCCCAGCACCTCTGCCTCCCGCTCTTGGGGCGGCATCCCCACAAGGGAGCATGTGATCCGAGGTGGGTGGCCAGTGTCCCAGCTCCAGTTGAGGGGCAAGGAGAGACGCGGGGAGGGGCCGAGACACAGCTCAGTCCCCAGGGCCTAGGTCAGACAAGGTTGGCGCGAGGAGAGTGTGGACGGCTGAGCTGGAGGCACAGAAGGAGGGGCCGCGCAGGGACCCAGGACCAGTGGGAGCTGGGAACGTGGGGACAGTGGCCTGAGGCTTGGAGCCATGCAGTGCGGTGGGCTCGAGGATAGGTGCGGGGGGCTGGCTCGAAGCCTCCCCCGAGGAGATGTGCATCCATGTGGGTGGCGGGGAGAGGGAGGGAGCAAGGTGATGTTTACTGAGTACCTACTGTGTGCCATGCACCCTCGTTACTAACTGCACTAAAGACAAGCCCTCTGGGGCAGCCAGTGTCCAGATGTCCGTCCACTACATTGTCCACTTTCTGTCCCGAGCTGCTCCCGTGGGTGGGACGCTGGGCCCCTCTGGCTGGCAGCAGCCAGTGTGTCTTGACTTGGAAACAGACATTGCGGGGCCTCAGCTGTGTGTTTGGGGATGAGGCCACGCCGGGCGCCCTGAAGGCTCCTTGTGAGCTGGAACCCAGCCTGCTGCATCCTTCCCACGTGGTTCCCCAATGCGGCCAGCGCCTCAGCTTCTGTGGCTTTGGATGGACATCCACACGACGAGACGCGCAAAGGGCCATGGACAGCACCTCTCTTCTCTCTCTGAGGGACGCTGATGCCCTGCCCCTGTGAACAGAAACATCTTTGAGGGGAAACCCTGCAGACACTTATTTCAGAACCAGCAGAGTAACTCGTTAAGAAGGGGAAAATCCACAGACGTAATTGCTGCCATGTCTAATTAGGCAGCCCTATGTAAACTGAGCGTTTCTGCATGATTAGAACGTCAGGAGAGCCTGGGATGATACGGGCGTGGCTGAGTGTCTCTCATGTCATGTCATCGGAGGTGCTCCGGTGGGGCAGCGGGTGTCTCTGCTGTGCGACTTCCCTGGAGCCACCGCTGTTCTCAGACCCACTTCCTCGTGGTCCCCGGTGAAGTTTGCCCACGGGAGGGGGCCCGTCCTGCTCTGTCCTTGTGCCCGCTAGCTGCGGGCTGCTCACCTTCTTGAAACTCGTCTCAGACGAGGGCGGGCCGAATTCACGATCTCATGGTTCACAGGACTTTTAAGAAAGCAAAGGCAGCACTTTCTATATTTTTCGCGGGTCTCCACCCTACGCGGTGATCAGATGAAACGATGTCACGGAGAGCGATGAGTGATGAAGACAGCTTTGTTCCAGGGCCGATGACTACCATGGCCACTGCCGACTTTAGCTCATTTACTCCTGTGACCCAGCTCAGGTGGAAAGTGGTCCTTTGGTGATGAGACAAGCATCACCCCCTTGCTTCCCGCGACGCGTCGTGACAGGCCACATGGGAAATTCCGAAAATGTGCTTTCCTAGAAAATGAGCTCTTTGTAAGACTGTATCAGGGGTTGGGAGGTAGGGGGCAACGGTGGTCTTAGAACAGGTGGAGTTCAGCGTGTCCCGCTGGCCGATTCTTGAATCGTTTTTACCGAACGCTGCTTTTAAGACCCCACACGCGGCTTTGTGGTCTCAGAGAAAAACATTACCGATTGAAGCAAATATGCCACTGACCCGCCTCACATTGGGTTCTCATCCCTCCCCCCAAAAGGAGAATAGAGGGAAGGAGAAAAGTAGCCCAAGGCAGGTCTCGGGCCTCCAACTTCCCTCTGAGGCCCGCCTCGCCCGGCCATCTGAGGGTCTCCTGACTCACAGGATGGTCTCGCAGACACGGACTCCTGAGCTCCAAGGGGCTGGACATTCCAGAAGAAACCCGCTGGGCTCTACTCTTGGCATCTTTCAGGGAGAGTTTTAACCGCTGAGATGGTGCTGGGCAGTGTCTCAGGTGAGCAGTGAGTAAGTGCCCGGGGACCAGTGCAGGGGCTGCAACTGCGCTGAGGACTTCCCCAGCAGAGACGTGAGCGTCCAGAGCACACGGGGCCACTGCCTTTAACACATCTGGTTCCCAGCCATTTCCAGGGCGTTCCAGACGCCATCTCCTGCCGGCCTCTACTTAACATTATCACAGGAAGAAATAAGCCGCAGAGAAAGCAGAAGACGCCACTTCCTTTAAAGAAAGGTGGAACAGTTGCAAAATAAATGGCCCTGTCTGAGCTGAGTTCCCCGTTGGACTTTCTCCACATGGTACGGAGCCATCAAAGCCATGTATGCAGCCCACAGAGCACACCCGGGAGCGGCTCAGGCCCTCAGCCCCGTATCTGCTCTCTGGGGCCTCCCAGCACACAGTGTGACTGCACGTGGTGCTTTCCCAGCCACACCTGTTCACTGAGCCAGGCTGGGACCTGCATCTGTCCTCGAGCATCAGCTCAGGGATGCGGCGTCTGTGGCGGGTAAGCAGGCCTGGCGCTGTCCCCAGGGGCTCATGGCTCCAGGCTGCAGAGGGGCTATGGAGGCAGGTCCAGGGCTGGGCCTCCCATGAGAGTAGCTGGGGGCTGCCCCCCATGGATGGCAGGATGGTGGTCAGACCTTGGGATGGGAGCTCTGGCCGGACCAGCCGGCCATCACCCACCTTTCCCCTGCTTCTCCCCAACCCCAGCCAAACCTGCCCACCTTCTCCAGGAAGCCCTCGCTGCTTTCTTGCCCCTTTGCATCCCCCTCCTCTGCCTCTTCCTCGGAGGCCTGGCTGGAGGCCAGGGGCCCGGGGAGGCCACTCTCTTACTGTACGTTTGCACCGTGTCTACCCTACACCTGGTGCAGGTAGAGTGGGGCTCAGGCAGCCGTGCCGGAGGAAGGTGAGGGCGTGCCGAGTGGGAACGGTGCAGCCAAAGGTAATGACAAGCACGGACGGCATGAACTCTGACCCCTGAAGTGGGCAGAAGCCGAGGGGTGTGAGGGTTCTGGACACGGGGCTCCCAGCACAGGAGTCTGACCCCTCCTGGCTCCCGAGGAGGGCAGAGGTCAGAGCAGTGCTGGCTGGGGGTCGGCCACATCTGAGCAGCTGTTTTTGTACATAAAGTTTTATTTGCACACAGCCATGCCCACTCATTTACACACATGGCTGCTTTCCTGATGCAACGGTGGACACCACGTGGCCCCAGAGCAACTCCTGGGCGATACCGTGGTGGCCGGTTCCTTACGAAGCAGGAGCAGGGATTTCACCCGTGCCCTTGGCTTGTTCTTGTCAGCCAGATACAGGGTCTCAAATCAGCAGCCTAGAGACAGATTCAGCCCCAAGATGTGTTTTCTTATTGTCTTTTTGTTGTTGTTGTTTAAACTTAGCCAACGTTTAAGCAGACTTTTGTATACAAATCCCAATTTCTGGATTAACATTCGGAGGCTCTGGATGCCAGGCTGGCTTTCCCCGAGGCAGCAAGAGGCTGGCCTATGCCTGGCAGTGCCCCCGGTCCATCCTCCTGGCGGCTCCAGACTCCAGGCCCCAGGCCAGCTCCTGCTTCTCTTAAAAGCCACGATGAAGGGCTTCCCTGGTGGCGCAGTGGTTGAGAGTATGCCTGCCGATGCAGGGGACACGGGTTTGTGTCCCGGTCCGGGAGGATCCCACATGCCGCGCAGCGGCTGGGCCCGTGAGCCATGGCCGCTGAGCCTGCACGTCCGGAGCCTGTGCTCCACAACGGGAGAGGCCGCAACAGTGAGAGGTCTGTGTACAGCAAAAAAAAAAAAAGCCACAATAAAGAGTGGGAACGAAAGAGGGAGAACGGCCATGCGTCTCAAGGAAAGGGAGCATGTGTACTTCCTGGCAGAAGGGAAGGGCATCCCTACGTGTTCACTCTGCCGACGACACGTGTAGGACCCAGCATGCAGCTTCCCCACACCCTTCAGTGGCCAGGACCCCCTCCCCGCCGAGTCTGTCCGCAAACTCACCTGGCTGGCCCATCGAGGTACCCTGTTTCTTCCTTTTCTACATGTCACCCACACCCTGGCACTGGGCCAAAGCTGCCACCACCTCCTGCTTAGACCAGGATGGCATCCGCCCAGGCGGTCTCCCAGCCCCGCCCTACAGTCTGTCCTCAGTCAGCAGCCAGGCGATTGTGTCCATGTGCAAATCTGGTCGTCGCTGCCTTCTCAAACCCTCCTGTGCCTTCCCATCTCCCCAGAGTGGAGTCCACGTGGCCCCTGCTCCCTCTCCACCCTCCAGTGCCCACTTCCCCACTCGCTGGCTGCCTCCTGGCCACAGTGAGCCCCTGCCCCAGGGCCTTTGCAGGTCTGGCCACTTTTGCTGAGCACCACATTTTCGAGGTTCATCCACACTGTACCCGGGCTCAGTGCGTCACTCCTTTTCCCGGCTGCATCATATTCCGCCATACAGACAGGCCACGTTTTGCTCATCCTCTCGTCTGTTGGTGGATGTTTGGGCTGCTTCCCCTGTGACAGGTACTGCTGTGAACACAGGTGCAGCACCTGCCTGAACACCTGTTGCTGTTCTCTCGGGTGCACGCCTAGCCGTGGACTTGAGGTCATAACAATAACTTCCGAGGACCTGCAGCCAGTTTTCCACGGCGGCCACACTCCCCACGCCTTTTGGGATAAGTCTCGATGCACTTGAGTGAACAAGGTCATCAGTCTTGGGGCTCCTCCTCCCCCAGGGCCCATCTCGTGGGTCCCCAGTCACGTTCTTGGGCCCTGAGCGGACACCCGAGGGCTGAGCACACGAGAATCAGACACAGGCAGGAGGTCCGGCCCTTGGTGTGCTCTGTCTCCCAGCAGTGACCCTCGGCGCTGGGCACAGGATGACCCAGCCCCGGGAGCAGTGGGGACAGTGGGGTCCAAGCTGCACCGCTGGCTGCGTGTCCTGGCGGCCCTGCGTGGAGAGGGCTGAGAGCGCGCAGGGTGCGGGAATCTTTGATGCTTTTCTAGGGCAGGCCAGCCAGATGCATTATTGATGGATGTTCTGCAAAATTTAAACGCTGAGCTACGGGGAGGTGAGTGAAAACCCCAGGGACACCTGCTTGCGGTTTTCTTCCCTCCTCTTGAACTTGAAAACGGCAAATCGCGTTTTAATGAACTCACTTCGGCACCACTGCTGCCTGGCTCCAGGGGATCTGCACCCAGCAGGAGCAGGGGGTACTGCTGGGCAGCAGCCCAGGCTGGCCAGCGGGGGCACCTGCTCAGTACACCCATGGGTGGCAAGCGGCTGTCGCCAACCATCCTTCAGCGGACGGCCCACTCCCGCACCCACCTCCTTCCCGCTCCACTGGGGTGGGCGTGTCGGTAGGGAGAGCAAAGGTGGAGGAGGAACGCCGGCCAGTCCAGAGCTGGACCCAGGGTCATCTCTTAGTCCCGGGAAGCCGGTTGCTGGGATCCAGCCTCCAACCGCCAGGCCCCAGGCACACGGCTCACCAGCCCGGACCCTGAGGGAGCCACCTGGCCCACCAAAAACTCAGTGTGGTCACCTGCAGAGTGCGGAGGGTGTGACGCCCCTACTCCCCAGGGCTGGTCGGAGGTCGGGGTGGAGGCTGAGTGTGGTCTGTGGAGTCACCAGCAGGCGGCGCTAGAGCAGCACCGAAAACAGCCCCAGGCAGTCCGCTCCCACAGGGCTCCCTCATCCGGCCTCGCGTAAACCGTGAAAGGCACAGTAAGGCCAAGGATCAAGGCCTGGAGGAAGGCTTTTTATTTATTTATTTATTTTGATATTTAATTATTGAGCTTTAATGGACATTAAACATGACATAAACTAAGGATTTAGGTATAAAATACCTATTTTTAGAGGTGCATTTTAGGATTCTGAAAGGAAGTTCAAGATGCCATTTATGTTTCCTTTCACTGTTGTTCTGTTTATCTATTTATACATTACCACCATCTCATATTGATTCTTCTTTTTTTGAATTTTATTTTATTTTTTTATACAGCAGGTTCTCATTAGTTATCCATTTTATACATATTAGTGTATATATGTCAATCCCAATCTCCCAGTTCATCACAGCACCACCCCACTGTGCCAGTTTCCCCCCTTGGTGTCCATACGTTTGTTCTCTGCATCTGTGTCTCTATTTCTGCCTTGCAAACCGGTTCATCTGTACCATTTTTCTAGGTTCCGCATATATGCGTTAATATACCATAATTTGTTTTCCTCTTCCTGACTCACTTTGTATGACAGTCTCTAGATTCATCCACATCTCTACAAATGACCCAAATTTCGTTCCTTTTTATGGCTGAGTAATATTCCGTTGTATACACGTGCCACATCTTCTTTATCAATTCGTCTGTCGGTGGGCATTTAGGTTGCTTCCATGACCTGGCTATTGTAAATAGTGCTGCAGTGAACGTTGGGGTGCACGTGTCTTTTGAAATTATGGTTTTCTTCAGATAAATGCCCAGGAGTGGGATTGCTGGGTCATATGGTAGTTCTGTATTCAGTTTTTTAAGGAATCTCCATACTGTTCTCCATAGTGGCTGTATCAATTTGCATTCCCACCAACAGTGCAAGAGGGTTCCCTTCTCTCCACACCCTCTCCAGCATTTATTGTTTGTAGATTTTCTGATGATGCCCATTCTAACTGGTGTGAGGTGATACCTCATTGTAGTTTTGATTTGCATTTCTCTAATGATTAGTGATGCTGAGAAGCCTTTCATGTGCCTCTTGGCCATCTGCATGTCTTCTTTGGAAGAATGGCTATTTAGGTCTTCTGACCATTTTTGGATTGGATTTTTTTTTTTAATATTGAGCTGCATGAGCTGTTTCTGTATTTTTGGAGATGAATCCTTTGTCCATTGATTCGTT
This sequence comes from Lipotes vexillifer, assembly GCF_000442215.2. Classification (NCBI taxonomy): domain Eukaryota; kingdom Metazoa; phylum Chordata; class Mammalia; order Artiodactyla; family Lipotidae; genus Lipotes; species Lipotes vexillifer. Next base: position 1,857,720 of record NW_006789032.1, on the reverse strand, counting down.
TGCAAATATTTTCTCCCATTCTGAGGGTTGTCTTTTCATCTTGTTTACGGTTTCCTTTGCTGTGCAAAAGCTTTTAAGTTACATTAGGTCCCATTTGTTTATTTTTGTTCTTATTTCCATTACTCTAGGAGGTGGATCAAAAAAGATCTTGCTGTGATTTATGTCAAAGAGTGTTCTTCCTATGTTTTCCTCTAAGAGTTTTATAGTGTCTGGTCTTACACTTAGGTCTCGAATCCATTTTGAGTTTATTTTTGTGTATGGTGTTAGGGAATGTTCTAATTTCATTCTTTTACATGTAGCCGTCCAGTTTTCCCAGCACCATTTATTGAGGAGACTGCCTTTTCTCCATTGTATATCCTTGCCTCCTTTGTCGTGGATTAGTTGACCATAGGTGCGTGGGTTTATCTCTGGGCTTTCTATCTTGTTCCATTGATCTATATTTCTGTTTTTTGTGCCAGCACCATATTGTCTTGATTACTGTAGCTTTGTAGTAGAGTCTAGAGTCAGGGAGTCTGATTCCTCTAGCTCCATTTTTTTCCCTCAAGACTGCTTTGGCTATTCGGGTCTTTTGTGTCTCCATACAAATTTTAAGATTTTTTGTCCTAGTTCTTTAAAAAATGCCATTGGTAATTTGATAGGGATTGCACTGAATCTGTAGATTGCTTTGGGTAGTAGAGTCATTTTCACAATACTGATTCTTCCAATCCAAGAACATGGTATATCTCTCCATCTGTTTGTATCATCTTCAGTTTCTTTCATCAGTGTCTTATAGTTTTCTGAGTACAGGCCTTTTACCTCCTTGGTAGGTTTATTCCTAGGTATTTTGTTCTTTTCGTTGCAATGGTAAATGGGAGTGTTTCCTTAATTTCTCTTTCAGATTTTTCATCATTCGTGTATAGGAATGCAAGAGATTTCTGTGCATTAATTTTGTATCCTGCTACTTTACCAAATTCATTGATTAGCTCTAGTCGTTTTCTGTTGGCATCTTTAGGATTCTCTATGTACAGTATCATGTCATCTGCAAACAGTGACAGCTTTACTTCTTCTTTTCCAATTTGTATTCCTTTTATTTCTTTTTCTTCTCTGATTGCCGTGGTGAGGACTTCCAAAACTATGTTGAATAATAGTGGTGAGAGTGGACATCCTTGTCTTGTTCCTGATCTTAGAGGAAATGCTTTCAGTTTTTCACCATTGAGAATGATGTTTGCTGTGGGTTTGTCATATATGGCCTTTATTATGTTGAGGTAGGTTCCCTCTATGCCCACTTTCTGGAGAGTTTTTATCATAAATGGGTGTTGAATTTTGTCAAAAGCTTTTTCTGCATCTATTGAGATGATCATATGGTTTTTATTCTTCAGTTTCTTAATATGGTGTGTCACATTGATTGATTTGCGTATACTGAAGAATCCTTGCATCCCTGGGATAAATCCCACTTGATCATGGCGTATGATCCTTTTAATGTATTGTTGGATTCTGTTTGCTAGTGTTTTGTTGAGGATTTTTGCATCTATATTCATGAGTGATATTGGTCTGTAATTTTCTTTTTTTGTAGTATCTTTGTCTGGTTTTGGTATCAGGGTGATGGTGGCCTCACAGAATGAGTTTGGGAGTGTTCCTTCCTCTGCAATTTTTTGGGAGAGTTTGAGAAGGATGGGTGTTAGCGCTTCTCTAAATGTTTGATAGAATTCACCTGTGAAGCCATCTAGTCCTGGACTTCTGTTTGTTGGAAGATTTTTAATCACAGTTTCAATTTCATTAATTGTGATTGTTCATATTTTCTATTTCTTCCTGGCTCAGTCTTGGAAGTTTATACCTTTCTAAGAATTTGTCCATTTCTTCCAGGTTGTCCATTTTATTGGCATAGAGTCACTTGTAGTAGTCTCTTATGATGCTTTGTATTTCTGTGGTGTCTGTTGTAACTTTTCCTTTTTCATTTCTATTTTTATTGATTTGAGTCCTCTCCCTCTTTTTCTTGATGAGTCTGGCTAATGGTTTATCAATTTTGTTTATCTTCTCAAAGAACCAGCTTTTAGTTTTATTGATCTTTGCTCTTGTTTTCTTGTTTCTACTTCATTTATTTCTGATCTGATCTTTATGCTTTGTTTCCTTCTGCTAACTTTGGGTTTTGTTTGTTCTTCTTTCTCTAGTTCCTTTAGGTGTAAGGTTAGATTGTTTACTTGAGATTTTTCTTGTTTCTTGAGGTAGGCTTGCATTGCTATAAACTTCCCTCTTAGAACTGCTTTTGCTGCATCCCATAGGTTTTGGATCATCATGTTTTCATTGTCATTTGCCTCTAGGTATTTTTTGATTTCCTCTTTGATTTCTTCAGTGATCTCTTGGTTATTTAGTAATGTATTGTTTAGCTTCCAGGTGTTTGTGTTTTTTACGTTATTTTCCCTGTAATTGATTTCTAATCTCATAGCGTTGTGGTCAGAAAAGATGCTTGATATGATCTCAGTTTTCTTAAATTTACTGAGGCTTGATTTGTGACCCAAGGTGTGATCTATCCTGGAGAATGTTCCGTGCGCACTTGAGAAGAAAGTGTAATCTGCAGTTTGGGGATGGCATGTCCTATAAATATCAATTAAATCTATCTGGTCTGTTGTGTCATTTAAAGCTTGTGTTTCCTTATTAATTTTCTGTTTGGGTGATCTGTCCATTGGTGTAAGTGAGGTGTTGAAGTCCCCCACTATTATTGTGTTACTGTCGATTTCCTCTTTTATAGCTGTTAGCAGTTGCCTTATGTATTGAGGTGCTCCTATGGTGGGTGCATATATATTTATAATCATTATATTTTCTTCCTGGATTGATCCCTTGATCATTATGTAGTGTCCTTCCTTGTCTCTTGTAACATTCTTTATTTAAAGTCTATTTTATCTGATATGAGTATTGCTTCTCAGCTTTTGTTTGATTTCCATTTGCATGGAATATCTTTTTCCATCCCCTCACTTTCAGTCTGTATGTGTCCCTAGGTCTGAAGTGGGTCTCTTGTAGACAGCATATATAAGGATCTTGTCTTTGTATCCATTCAGCAAGCCTGTGTCTTTTGGTGGGAGCATTTAATCCATTCACGTTTAAGGTAATTATCGACATGTATGTTCCTATCACCATTTTTTAAATTGTTTTGGGTTTGTTTTTGTAGGTCCTTTTCTTCTTTTGTGTTTCCCACTTAGAGAAGTTCCTTTAGCATTTGTTGTAGAGCTGGTTTGGTGGTGCTGAATTCTCTTAGCTTTTGCTTGTCTGTAAAGCTTTTGATTTCTCCATCGAATCTGAATGAGATCTTTGCCCGGTAGATAATCTTGGTTGTAGGTTCATCCCTTTCATCACTTTAAGTATATCATGCCACTCCCTTCTGGCTTGTAGAGTTTCTGCTGAGAAATCAGCTGTTAACCTTATGGGAGTTCCCTTGTATGTTGTTATTTGTTGTTTTTCCCTTGCTGCTTTCAATAATTTTTCTTTGTCTTTAATTTTGGCCAATTTGATTACTATGTGTCTTGGTGTGTTTCTCCCTGGGTTTATCCTGTATGGGACTCTCTGCACTTCCTGGACTTGGATGGCTATTTCCCCTCCCATGTTAAGGAAGTTTTCGACTATAATCTCTTCAGATGTTTTCTCGGGTCCTTTCTCTCTCTCTCTTCTCCTTCTGGGACCCCCTATAATGCGAATGTTGTGTTTAATGTTGTCCCAGAGGTCTCTTAGGCTGTCTTCATTTCTTTTCATTCTTTATTCTGTTCCATGACAGTGAATTCCACCATTCTGTCTTCCAGGTCACTTCTCCCTTCTTCTGCCTCAGTTTTTCTGCTATTGATTCCTTCTAGTGTAGTTTTCATTTCAGTTATTGTTTTGTTCATCTCTGTTTGTTCTTTAATTCTTCTAGGTCTTTGTTAAACATTTCTTGCATCTTCTCGATCTTTGCCTCCATTCTTTTTCCGAGGTCCTGGATCATCTTCACTGTCATTATTCTGAATTCTTTTTCTGGAAGGTTGCCTATCTCCACTTCATTTAGTTGTTTTTCTGGGCTTTATCTTGTTCCTTCATCTGGTACATAGTCCACTGTCTTTTCATCTTGTCTGTCTTTCCGTGAATGTGATTTTTGTTCCACAGGCTGCAGGATTGTAGTTCTTCTTGCTTCTGCTGTCTGCCCTCTGGTGGATGAGGCTATCTAAGAGGCTTGTGCAAACTTCCTGATGGGAGGGACTGGTGGTGGGTAGAGCTGACTGTTACTCTGGTGGGTAGAGCTCAGTAAAACTTTAATCCGCTTGACTGCTGATGGGTGGGGCTGCGTTCCCTCCCTGTTGGTTGTTTGGCCTGAGGCAGCCCATCACTGGACTACCCTGCTCTTTGATGGGGCTAATGGTGGACTCTGGGAGGGCTCACGCCAAGGAGGACTTCCCAGAAGTTCTGCTGCCAGTGTCCTTGTCCCTACGGTGAACCACAGCCACCCCCCGCCTCTGCAGGAGACCCTCCAACACTAGCAGGCAGGTCTGGTTCATTCTCCCCTGGTGTCAGTGCTCCTTCCCCTGGGTCCCGATGCGCACACTACTTGGTGTGTGCCCTCCAAGAGTGGAGTCTCTGTTTCCCCCAGTCCTGTCAGAGTCCTGCAGTCAAATCCCGCTAGGCTTCAAAGTCGGATTCTCTAGGAATTCCTCCTCCCGTTGCTGGACCCCCAGGTCGGGAAGCCTGATGTGGGGCTCCAGTGGGTGGACTTCCGTGGTATAAGTGTTCTCCAGTTTGTGAGTCACCCACCCAGCAGTTATGGGATTTGATTTTGCTGTGATTGCACCCCTCCTACCGTCTCATTGTGGCTTCTCCGTTGTCTTTGGATGTGGGGTATCTTTTTTGGTGAGTTCCAGTGTCTTCCTGTTGATGATCGTTCAGCAGTTAGCTGTGATTCCGGTGTTCTCACAAGCGGGAGTGAAGGCACGTCCTTCTACTCCACCATCTAGGAAGGCTTTTTAAATGAAAATATCAAAACTCTTAACCATGCTAGACCCTGCCGCTAAGATGTGAGTGTGTCTGTGTCCAGGGATGCTTCCTGGGGGTGTGCGTGGGCCCTGCCCACCCACCCCCGGCCTCTAGATGCCCCTCCACAACGGGATTTGGTAAAAGAGAAAACAGTGACCGTTATTAAGTCTGAAAAGTACACTTTCTGAAACAAAAGCCACAGCAGAGCCTGGACCCGTGTCCCCCCAGTGCTCCCGCGATGCTCAGTCCGGTGCCCAGACCGAGCTGGCCTGGATCTCAGAGGCCCCGTCCACGGGGAGGCACTGGGTTCCGCTGGGTCCCAGCCCCCGTTTCTTCCTTCTTGCTGGATTTTCTTCCGGCCCCCGCCATTGCCAGGAAGGACCCCCCCACCCTGCTCCGCAAAGCAGGACCGGCCCGCCCTCTAGTGGTGGTTGTCTGTACAACACACACTCAGGCACACAAATGTGCCCACGTTCACAGGCACATACACATGTGCGTGCACACATGGATACATACATGTGTGTGCATACTTGCACACATGTATACGTGTGCCTATCACGTACACGTGTGTGCACTAGTACACAAACATGCACATGCATACATACATACATAACACACACCTGCATATGTCCCCATGTGTCTCTCCAGCGTCTTCTGAGGGCAGCAGCCCAGACAGCCCCGCGTAGAGGCTGTGAGTCTATGATTAAGGAGACAAGAAAGACCGAACGACTTCGGGCTACAGTCAGTCACGTGACAACGGCAACACTTTTCTTCTCTTCTCTGGTTAAGCCCCGTGCAGTGTCGGCTGGTCCCGGAGGCGAGGTTGGGGTGATGTCCCTCCACCCAGCCTTCCAGCCCAGGGCCTGCCTCCTTCCCACCGGGCAGTGAGATGGGCAGAGCCCAGACGGTGAGGCCACGGGGTCTCAGGGAAAGCCTCTCCAAGTCGAATCTCACCATCTGCTTGGAGCAAGGCCAGCATGGGGAAGGGGGTATCTCAGATGCCTCCAGCGGCCTGGGAAGGGTGAGCCCGAGGCCATTATGCGGTTCCTGGGTGACCAGACACTGGGCACCATCAGACAACAGAATCGCATGCTCTCCCAGCTCTGGAGGCCAGAGACCCCAAACGCAGGCCGTGCTGGTTCCTTCTGGAGGGCCGTGGAACACCTCCTGTGCTTCTGCCAGCATCCTTCGCTTGTGGCCACTCCAGTCTCTGCCCCCATCTCGAGTGGCTACCTCCTCCCTGTGTCCTGTGCCCTCATCTCCTCTCCCCAGGACACCTGTCACTGGATTGGGGCCGCCCTAGCCCAGGTGGTCCCGTCTCGAGCCTTACCTTCACTTTATGTACAGAGGCCCTATTTCCATGTTCTGAGGCTCCTGATGGGACTTAGATTTGGGTTTGTCTTTATTGCCCCCAGAGAATAACCTCTGTGATCCCTGCTGGCCGACGAGACCAGGGTGGGAACAGAGGTGGGCAGCCGAGGCCCCAGCAGCCAAGCGCCGTCCGTCTCAGGCCCGCCAAGCCGTGGCCAGTGCATGACCCATTTAGGGTGAAGCTGCCCGCGCCGGACAGTGGGCTCCTGCACTATGATCATGTGTGTTTTCTTCCCCGTGACAGCCCGTGCAAAGCAGGGCCTGGGTGGCAAAGGTGAATTTGTGGTCAGGTGGGAGACCCAGCCGGCTCCCTCCTGCTCTGCATCCCCAGCTCCCACCTCCAGATCCCCCAGGCTGGCCGGAGCCTTCCACGTCGGGGCTGGCAGAGCCTGTGCATGCCCCGCGGTGGGACTCTGGGTGCCTCAGCCCTGCAAGGGCAGCCAGCCCTGAGGCAGTCTCCCTTCAACACTGACCCCCAGGAGCCCACTCCCCCATTTCGCCTGCTGAGCTCTGGAAACATCTCTGCTGCCAGACCTGTGGTGTGGGTCAGCCCGAGGGGCGTCCCCGGTGCCCACCCCTGTCCTGTGCCCAGCTGCCCTGGGGCAGACCGGTCCAAGCTGTGCCCACAGTCAGTCACCGCCAGCGCCCTGGGAGGGCGGCATCATCCCTGCCACCCACGGGCAGCCGTGCAGGCGTGTTCTAGACGCCGGGGAGACGGCACTGAGCGTGAAGTCCTGGGCTCTGGAGCCCTGCTTGTGGGGCAGGAGCCGGCGAAGGGTGGCCGCGCTGACGCTGAGAAGCAAAGCAGAGTCTCGGGAGAGCAGGCGGCTGGCAGGGGGAGCGGCCATGGGGCAGCGTTTGTATTTTATTCAGGGAGGCAGGGAAGGCCTTGCTGATGGGGGCGAGCAGAGTGCTGGGGCAGGCAGAACAGCCCTGCACCGGCCCGGAGGGCACCGTGGCTTTGGGGGGCAGCAGGGAGGCCCCGTGGGTGGCGGCGGAGGAGAGAGCGTGTGGCCAGCGGGCCCCACCTGCCCCGGGACCGGTGGCCTGTAGGCCTCTGCTTCCGCCCAGGGAGCAGAGCCAGGACGGGTCCTAGCAGAGGAGCCCTGGGACCCGCTCCGTGTGAGCCTACCAGCCGGGGGTGGGGCGGGCCCCTCTCAGCCTGCGTGTCTCTCCACATGGCGAGAGGTGACGGGCAGCCACTGCGGGGGGTGTCGCGTGGCTCCGTCGGCCTGGGTCCCCCCATGTGCTTCGTGCAGTGGGCCTGGACATTCCCAGATGGACCTTTAAAAATACACAGTCGTGTTTAGGACTAATTTCTATTTGTGGAAGGTGATGCTCGTTTGCCATTTATAGCAACGGCATAAAGCGCTTCTAAATGAGTTTATTGAAGTCCAAGAAAGCCTTAGCTGTAAGGGATAATCTAAGACAGAACTGGACGGGGGGCATGGTGTCTGTCTACACTATGGGGGTGACTCTGGCGAGGCTAGACGGCGGAGCCCTCACCACAACACCCCGACTGAGGCCACGACAGTCGGGCCCCGAGTCTGCCCTCAGGCCCCATCAGTGCCCCAGAGGGTCGGGGCCAGTGGTGCTGGGAAAACGTCAGCAGAATCCTGTTCTCTTCCTGCATTGGGTGCCCGGTCGTCCCACTGTGCTTCCTGTGATAATGTCCCTCACAAAAAGAATGACAGTAACAGGTGGGACAGTCAGACCCCCTTCTGTGGCAGAGGACAGAAACCAGCTCCAACCGGATCAAACAAAAAAGAGGAATAACTGGCTCATGTAATTGAACACAAAGGGCGCCTTCAGGCCTAGCTGGATCAGGGATGCTCTGGGCAGGACCCTCGCCGAGGGCACGTGGGGACCTGAGGTTTGGGTTTGGTTTGTCAGTGTACCCACCCTGGCACTGGTACTGTCCCCAGCCTGTCGCTGCCATGTCCCTGCTGAGGCAGCAGTGACCAGAGATGACCAGCCGCCTTTGATGGGCAAGAGGGAGGGGCACTTATTCCCTGCTGGGGTCCAGAGGCACAGCAGTCGCGAAGGAGGGACCCCTGCCCTGAGTGAGGTCCTGATGTCAAGGGCCCGATGGATTTCTGAGCATGCACCTGTCCACACACATGGAGGTGGATCCTGACCGTGCAGCTGTCGGGGGGAAGCGGGTTAAGGATGGCGCTGCCGTGCCCTTGGGTACCTTCTGTGTCACATTCAGAAAGAGGCCTACTGGCATCTTGGCTGACGTCGCTGCCTTGGCAACACGGAGCCGTCTGCATTCATCCGTCACAGAGGCGCCAACCCGCATCGGGAATCCCAGCGGCCACTCCAGCAGCCTCTGGTTTGCTGTGTGCCACTGGGGACATCACGAGACTTAGCGTCCCCACCTGTGAGATGGGGCAGGGCCACATCACCGAAAGAGTGAGCAGGTAGGGAGAGCACTTCCTAGCCCGGGACAGTCACCATGCTTCTGCCCCGCACCTGCCCCAACACCACCCCGACCCTGGGGACCCACATTGTGCCTGTCGTGGCTTCCCTCTCTGGTGAGCGCCACACGGCCCTTTCAAGAACTGGCTCTGATGGCACCTCCAGGGGAAGCCTGTCCCCGCTCCCTGAGTTCGTATATCTCATGAACAGCTGAGAGGACCGCTCGCCGCTTCACCGGGTGGTCGTGATCCCACCTAACAGAGGGAGGGAGGGGTCCCTATAAATGAAGGATGGGTGGATAGATGGATGGATGGAGGATGGATGGGTGATGAGTAGTCGGGTAGGTAGATGGAGGACGGAGAGAGGAAGCAGGGAAGGAGGCAAGAGTTAATCTGTGAGAGAACTTTCAAGGTGTGACGTGGCACCCAAGCAAGTGTAAGCCATTTCTTTGATTTTTTTCATGTCTCCTTGGGTGCCGGTTCTAACCACGTTCACAAAATACAACATCAGCTGTTTAGACGTGCACTCAGTTCACGTAATGAGCATGGACTGAGTGCGTTCTGTGTACCGGCTCCAGGCTGGGCTTCCAGGGGCCCAGCCTGAGTGTGAGGCCGATCTCGGGATGCTCTCCATCTCCGAGGAGGGTCAGGCCCATGTTTGTTCAGCGACTGTCAGAGGGGTTGATCCCACGGACTGTGGGGCTGTGAGGAGGGCAGGTCCATTCTGAGGTGGGGGAGGGGGTACCCTGGAGGCGCCATCACAGCCGGTTCTTGGCAGCGGGAACAGGGGCCCAGCACGAGGTGGGTCTGGCCAGTGTCAGAGCAGGTGAGGGCGGAAGAGCAGTGACTGTCCTGGTCTTGGAACTGCTCTCCCGCTCGCTACTTCGGGCAGGTGGCCCTGCCCCGTCCCCCAGGTGGGGACCTGAGCCCGGCCCGGCACTGGGGCCCCGCCCCTCTGGCCCCCACCTAGGAGCCTGTTCAGAGCCCCGGGTGCTCCCCTCGCTCTCCTCTGGATGCTTCATCCCTTGAGGGGATGCCCCAGCTGTGCGCCACGGAGCTGTCTCCTGCTCCTCTGAGAGGCTCACTCCTGGGGGAGGCCTCTTGGAAAAAGAGCCAGGGCGGGGGCGGGGGGAGGGAGTTAGCACCACCACCCCCCAGCTGCACGCCGGCCCTGGGCACATGGACTGCGGCGCTGACAGAGGTGGAGGCCGGGCATCCGTCTGGGTGGGAGACCGTGTGAGCCCTCTGAGCCACCTCCCGGCTCTGGTCCACACCCTCCACTCAGCCCTCACTCATCCTGTCACCTCTGGGCAGAACAGCCCACCACCTCCTGGAAGCCCCCCTGGTTTCCCCGGCTCTCATTCCCTGAGAAGTTTGTGGCATCACCATGAGGTCTGTCCGGGAGGTACCTGGTGTGTGATGCCTGATGTCAGAGCCCAGGGCCACCAGACGTCTTGTTTTTTTATTGAAGTGCAGTGGATTTACAGTGTTGTGTTAGTTTCAGGTGTGCAGCAAAGCGATTCAGTTACACACATATAAAGCCATGTGTTCTTTTTCAGATTCTTTCCCATTATGGTTTATTACAGGATATCGAATACAATTCCCCGTGCCGTACAGTAGGAACTTGTTGTTTATCTATTTTATATACAGGAGTGTGAATCTGTTAATCCCAAACTCCTAATTTATCCCTCCCCTCCCTTTCCCCTTTTGTAAGTTTGTTTTCTGTGTCTGTGAGTCTGTTTCTGTTTTGTAAATAAGTTCATTGGTACCTTTTTTTTTTTAAGATTCCACATATAAGTGATTCATATGATACTTGTCTTTCTCTGACTTACTTCACTTAGTATGATCACCTCTAGGCCCATCCATGTTGCTGTAAATGGTATTATTTCATTCTTTTTAACGGCTGAGTAGTATTCCATATATGTATGTACCACATCTTCTTTATCCATTCATCTGTCCATGGACATTTAAGTTGCTTCCATGTCTTGGCTATTGTATACAGTGCTGCTGTGAACGTTGGGGTGCATGTATCTTTTCGGGTTATGGTTCTCTCCGGGTATATGCCCAGGAACGGGATTGCAGGATCATACAGTAACTCTATTTTTAGTTTTTTTAAGGAACCTCCATACTGTCCTCCATTGGTTGTACCAACTTACATTCTCACCAACAGTGCAGGAGGGTTCCCTTTTCTCCACACCCTCTCTAGCATTTATTGTTTGTAGACTTTTTGATGATGGCCATTCTGACTGCTGTGAGGTGGTACCTCTTTGTAATTTTGATTAGCATTTCTCTAATAATTAGTGATGTTGAGCATCTTTTCACGTGCCTCTTGGCCATTTATATGTCTCCTTTGGAGAAATGTCTATTTAGGTCTTTTGTGCATTTTTTGATTGGGTTGTTTGGTTTTTTGTTATTGAGTTGTGAGCTGTTTGTATATTTTGGAGATTAAGCCCTTGTCGGTCAGTCGCATCATTTGCAATTTTTTTTTTTTTTTTTTTTTTTTTTG
>NW_006789032.1:1845578-1846145 GCF_000442215.2 Lipotes vexillifer | reverse complement strand
TGTGGTACGCGGGCCTCTCACTGTTGTGGCCTCTCCCGTTGCGGAGCACAGGCTCCAGACACGCAGGCTCAGCGGCCATGGCTCATGGGCCTAGCCGCTCCATTGCACGTGGGATCTTCCCAGACTGGGGCATGAACCCGTGTCCCCTGCATCAGCAGGCGGACTCCCAACCACTGCGACACCAGGGAAGCCCCATTTGCAAATATTTGCTGGCAGTCTGTAGGTTGTCTATTCATTTTGTTTATCATTTCCTTTGCTGTGCAAAAGCTAACGTTTATTTTTGCTTTTATTTCTATCGCCTGGGGGGACTGACCTAAGAAAACATTGCTACGATTTATGTCAGAGAATGGTTTGCCTATGTTCTCTTCTAGGAGTTTTATGGTGTCATGTCTAAGTCTTCAAGCCATTTTGAGTTTATTTATGTGTATGGTGTGAGAGGGAGTGTTCTGATTTCATTGATTTACACGCGGCTGTCCTGCATGGGCTGTGGGTCTGGGAAGGAGAGAGAGAAATGGAGGGACTCATGGATGGATGGAGGAGTGGATGGAGGGAGGCTGGGAGGGAGGG
>NW_006789032.1:1827999-1844533 GCF_000442215.2 Lipotes vexillifer | reverse complement strand
GAAAGAGAGTGGCAGTTTGTGACCGTCTGCTCTTTATAATTCCTTCCAGAGCCCCCTAGGGATCCTGAGCACATTTCCCTGAATCATGGGGCTGAGAAGTGGGCTCTTCCCTGAACCTCTTAGGGGAGTGGGACTTGGGATCGTTCATTCCTTGGCGGCATTTCGGAAGGTCCCTTTCTGCCCTGGACCCCAGAACCCTCCCTCCCTAATGGTGCCAGTGAGAGGTGGACTGTGGTCCCAGCAGAGAGCTGCCCACCAGGCTCATCCTCACCTGTCACAGTTGGAAACACCTGTGGCCTCTGCTCAGAACAGGGGTGTGGAAAGGCCCCCTCTGCTGACCTGGGGTTGCTGCACCAGTGGGTCCGGATGGAGAAGGGCTGGGCGACCCCTTCAGTGCCCAGTGAAGTTCGCCGTCCCCATCAAGCATCATTTGCCTTTTAAAATTCACACCTGCATCTGAACGCTAACCACTCCTTCCAGACTGTGTTCAGACACAGAGCGTGCTGGTGTCTGTGTGCCTGCAGAGAGAAGGGAGAGGGCTTGACTTCCCTTCTGTTTGAATTTCTGGACTGAGGCTGAACTAGACACTGAGGATGCTAAAGAAATGAGGTCCCTGCAGACACCATCTGGGGGTCGCCCCTCTTTCCAAACTGCCCACCCTGGTCTGGCAAACCCAGCACAGCGTGCTGTGTGCTCCAGGCCCCCTTCTCCTTCTTTCTACCTCAATCTACACCCGTGGAAGCCAGGCACTGAGGTGAAGGCAGAGACCTTGCCACCCACCGCAAGTGAGAACTTCCTTCTGCCAGGTCACCCGCCGAGCGCCCTGCGGCCAGCGCCCCCGGGCAGGACGGGGACCCAGCTGAGTCCATCCGGGGAATGTATTTCTTTAATGAAAGTATAAACAGCCTGTAAACTAAAACCCAAACTGATGCTCTCTTCCTCCCCCTCATGCCCTTCTAGAAAGTTCAGCAGTACACAGTGATTGTTCAGGCGACAGACATGGAAGGAAACCTGAACTATGGCCTCTCCAACACGGCCACAGCCATCATCACGGTGACGGACGTGAACGACAACCCGCCAGAGTTCACTGCCAGCACGGTGAGTGCACGTCCCCTCGGAGACAGTTCCCGGGCATTCGCGTTGCTTCTCTCTCTGCTGCCACCTGATGGAAGGAGCTTGACAGACGAATAGACAGACAGACAAGCTGTTAACAAAGGCCCCGAGCGGCGGGGGGCTGAGCGGGAGAGGAGCTCCGGGTGTCTGCAGGCCCCGATACTGACCACTGGCTCCCAGGACACAGTGAGTTGGACACTCCTCCTGAATCCGGAGGAGTTGTCCAGCGGTGTTTGGGCTCCAGGGTCAGCCAGTGTGGGGGGTGTGTACGGCTGCGTGCGAGGCAGGACTGTCTGGGGGTTGCCTGAGGACAGGGCAGGTCCCTGCGGCAGGACCGTAGCTGGCCCTCCAAGGCCCACCATCAGCAGGGGGGCAGCGGGGCGTGGGGGACACATTGTACGTTCTGCCCCTTCAGGCACGGCCAGTGGGCTGTGACCAGGCCACGTGCCAGGCTGCCCAGAGCCTAAATGACCACAGGAACGCCCTAGCGGCAGAACCGAGGGATCACAGAGCCACGAGTCACGGGCTCCCAGTTCCTCTGAATTCCAAAGGAGCTGCGTCTTTTGGGCCACGCCCCCCGGAGTGGGGTTGCTGACAGAATGGGAACATATACCCACCCTGCGGGTGCCCGTCCAGAAATGCGGCAGATGCAGGGGGCCAGATAGGCAGAGGGGAGGGTCAGCAAGGACTCCCAGGGCAGTGCTGAGAGGTGGAGGCTGCCCCCGCGCCGCAGGGTGTCAGGGTTGCCTTCTCTGAGCCTCACCCCCGCGGCACCGAGTGGATGAGAGAGTAACAGCAATAACGGTAACAAAGGAACTGGAGCGCGAGCCAAGCTGTGGAGCCCCCCCCACCCCCGCGCCCCTCCACCAGGCAGCAGCCTAGGCTTCCTGGTCAACCTCTGGGCCCCACCAGCCCCATGAGGCTCAGGACCCAGTTATGGAGGAGGATGCTGAAGCTCAGAGAGGCTAAGTCACTTGTCCAGAGCCACTCAGCCCACTAGTGGAGCAGTTGGGGCTGAGCCCAGAAGCTGTGCTCTCATGCCACAGTGGAGGGGGTGGGGGGGACAGAGAGGAGACCCCTCATTCTCCTAGTGGGTGGGCCAGCTTGCCGTAAAGGCATCTCACAGGCCAGAGCCCCTCACAGGGAGCCCCACCAGCATCCCCGCGTGCCCTCATCCTGCTTCCCCACCCCCCGACAGGCTCCAAATTCTGGAGTCCCCGAATCCCACATCCCTGCAGTGAGGCATCTCAGAGTCCTAGGCTCTGTGTCCGGCCGGACCAAGCCAGAGGAGGGCGGCCTCAGCCATGAGGGCACAGCGCCATCTGGTGGGAAGATCGCCCCACAGAGGGAGCTGCTCAGGGCTCTGCCCCCTGGTTAGGGTGGGATGGCTTCCGTTCTGTTTGCTCTCCACGGCCAGTGGGCAGTGGCAGGAAGGGCTCAGGAGCAGCGTCCCAGGGGTTCTGGACATGAGGAGAGCAGCTCATTGTTCGTTGCACTGAGGTCTGATGTGCCTACAGTATGAGGCACAAATCTTGAGTGAAACCTTCCCCCCGGCCAGCAGCAACCCAGGCCCATCGTCCAAGGTGAGCTTAACCTGTTCTAGGACGTCATGTAAACGGAGTCACACGGAACACACGATTCCCTGGAGCCTCCCACCTGGTGGCATAAGGCCTCTGGGGTCCTTCTTTGTTGTTGTATCAGTTCAGTCAGATAGGGCCCCGCCCATCTGTGTTTCTTCTGTTCTCAGCTTGGACCCTTTGGAACTAGGAACGTTTCCATTGCCTCACTCGGCTTCACTTAATCATTATCTTTTTTAAAAATTAACTTGAGTATTTGGTTAGGTAATTCACACACAAGGTACAGCACCTTAAAAGGTACAAAATGACTTACTTTGAGGAGGAGCCCCTTGTGTTTTCACTCTGACCCTTGCGTTGTTTTTGGGTTTTCCGCTTACGCTGTGTCTTGAAGACCTTTCCATATCCACAGATCCCGAATGCCCTTGGCATTTTTTCAACATGTGTTTAGAAATAATTTCAAGCTCACAGAAAAGTTGCAAGAATAGAAACAGAGAAAAGAATAGCCTCACAGAGAGAAGACGGGACGGTGGAGCAGGAGGCCTTGGGCTCGCCTCCTAACACAGCTAGCTGCTGAACGGTCAGTCGTCAATAAAAGGAAAGGCTGGGGCTCCCCTGCTGGCACGGTGGTTGAGAATCGCCTGCCGATGCAGGGGACACGGGTTCGAGCCCTGGTCCGGGAAGATCCCTCGTGCTGCAGAGCGACTAAGCCCGTGTGCCACAACTACTGAGCCCGCGCTCTAGAGCCCGCAAGCCACAACTACTGAGCCCGTGTGCCACAACTACTGAGCCTGCATTGCCACAGCTACTGAAGCCTGCGCGCCTAGACCCCGTGCTCCACAACAAGAGAAGCCACCACAATGAGAAGCCCGTGCACCACAACAAAGAGTAGCCCCCACTTGCCGCAACTAGAGAAAGCCCGCTCGCAGCAACGAAGACCCAACACAGCCAAAAATAAATAAATAAATTTATTTTTTTTAAAAAAACGATTATCAGCTGATTTTTTTCAGCAGAGAGAGACTATGCAGGCCAGAAGGGAGTGGCAGGATATATTTAAAGTGATGAAAGGGAAAAACCTACAACCAAGATTACTCTACCCGGCAAGGCTCTCATTCAGAATCGATGGAGAAATCAAAAGCTTTATAGACAAGCAAAAGCTAAAAGAATTTAGCACCACCAGACCAGCTCTACAACAGACACTGAAGGAACTTCTCTAAGTGGAAAAGAAAAGGCCACAACTAGAAACAAGAAAATGATGAAATGGGAAAGCTCACCAGTAAAGGCAAACATACAGTAAAGGTAGGTAGGAAATCATCCACACACAGGTACGATATCAACACCAGCAGTCGTGGGAAGAAGAGAGTACAAACGCAGGATACTGGGAGTGCGTTTGAAAGCGAGAGATCAGCCATTTAAAACAAGCATACATTTATACAGCCCGCTATATCAAAACCTCATGGTGACCACACACCAAAAATCTATAATAGAAATACAAAAAACAAAAAGGAATCCAAACACAACACTAAAGACAGTCATCAAATCATAAGAAGAGAGAACAAAAGAGGAAAGGAAGAAAAAAGACCTACACAAACAAATCCAAAACAGTTAACAAAATGCCAGTGAGAACATACATAATTACCTTAAATGGGGGCTTCCCTGGTGGCGCAGTGGTTGAGGGTCCGCCTGCCGATGCAGGGGACGCGGGTTCGTGCCCCGGTCCGGGAGGATCCCACCTGCCGCGGAGCGGCTGGGCCCGTGAGCCGTGGCCGCTGGGCCTGCGCGTCCGGAGCCTGTGCTCCGCAATGGGAGAGGCCGCGACAGTGAGAGGCCCGCGGACCGCAAAAAATAATAATAATCGTTACCTTAAATGTAAACGGCTTAAATGCTCCAACCAAAAGACGTGAACTGGCTGAATGGATACAAAAACAAGGCCCATATATATGTTGTCTACAAGAGACCCACTTCAGACCTAGAGACACGTACATACTGAAAGGGGGTGGAAAAAGGTATTCTGTGCAAATGGAAATCAAAAGAAAGCTGGAGTAGCAATACTCATATCAGATAAAATAGACTTTAAAATAAAGACTACTACAAGAGACAAAGGACGACACTACGTAATGATCAAGGGATCGATCCAAGAAGATGCAACAATTGTAAATATATATGCACCCAACACAGGAGCACCTCAATATATAAGGCAAATGTTAACAGATATAAAAGGAGAAATTGACAGTAAACAAATAATAGTGGGGGAGTTCAATGCCCCACTTACATCAATGGACAGATCATCCAGACAGAAAATCAGTAAGGAAACACAAGCCTTAAATGACACATTAGACCAGATGCACTTAATTGATATCTATAGAGCATTCTATCCGAAAGCAGCAGAATACACATTCTTTTCAAGTGCACACAGAACATTCTCCAGGACAGATCACATGCTGGGCCACAAAGTGAGCCTCAGTAAATTTAGGAAAATTGAAATCATATCAAGCATCTTTTCCAACCACAACACTATAAGATTAGAAATCAACTACAAGAAAAAAAAACTGCAAAAAAACACTAACACATGGAGGCTACACAATATGCTAGTGAACAACCAATGGATCACTGAAGAAATCAAAGAGGAAATCAAAAAATACCTAGAGACAAATGAAAACGAAAACACTATGATCCAAAAGCTATGGAACGCAGCAAAAGCAGTTGTAAGAGGAAAGTTTATAGCGATACAAGCTTACCTCAGGAAAAAGAAAAATCTCAAACAACCTAACCTTACATTAAAGCAACTAAGAATGAAGAACAAACAAAACCCAAAGTTAGTAGAAGGAAAGAAATCATAAAGATCAGAGCAGAAATGAATGAAATAGAGACTAAGAAAACCATTAAAAAAGATCAATTAAAGTAAAAGCTGGTTCTTTGAAAAGATAAACAAAATTAATAAAACTTTAGCAAGACCCATCAAGAAAAAAAGGGAGAGGACTCAAATCAATAAAATTAGAAATGAAAAAGGAGACATTACAACTACACCACAGAAATACAAAGGACCACAAGAGACTACTACAGGCAACTATATGGCAGTAAATTGGACAACCTAGAAGAAATGGACAAATTCTTAGAAAGGTACAATCTCCCAAAACTGAACCTGGAAGAAATAGGAAATATGAAAAGACCAATTACAAGTACTGAAATTGAATCTGTGATTTACAAAAACTCCCAACAAACAAAAGTCCAGGACCAGATGGTTTCACAGGTGAATTCTATCACACATTTAGAAAAGAGTTAACACCCATCCTTCTGAAACTCTTCCAAAAAATTGCAGAAGAAGGAACATTTCCAGACTCATTCTATGAGGCCACCATCACCCTGACACCAAAACCAGACAAAAATACTTCAAAATAAAAGAAAATTACAGGCCAATATCACTGATGAACACAGACGCAAAAATCCTCAACAAAACACTAGCAAACCGAATCCAACAATACATTAAAAGGATCATACACCACGATCAAGCGGGATCCATCCCAGGGATGCAAGGATTTTTCAGTATCTGCAAATCAATCAGTGTGATACACCACATTAACAAACTGAAGAATAAAAACCATACGATCGTCTCAGTAGATGCAGAAAAAACTTCTGATAAAATTCAACACCCATTTATGATAAAACAAAAAAACTGTCCAGAAAGTAGGCATAAAGGGAACCTACCTCAACATAATAAAGGCCACATATGACAGACCCACAGCTAACATCATACTCAGTGGTGAAAAGCTGAAAGCATTTCCTCTAAGATCAAGAACAAGTCAAGGGGACTTCCCTGCTGGCACAGTGGTTAAGAATCCACCTGCCAATGCGGGGGACACGGGTTCAAGCCCTGGTCTGAGAATATCCCATATGCCGCGGAGCAACTAAGCTCGTGTGCCACAACTACTGAAGCCCATGCGCCTAGAGCCTGTGCTCCGCAGCAAGAGAAATCACCACAATGAGAAGCCCGTGCACCACAGCAAGAGTAGCCCCTACTCGCCTCAACTAGAGAAAGCCCGCGCACAGCAACAAAGACCCAATGCAGCCAAAAATAAAATAAACATAAATAAATTTTAAAAGAACAAGACAAGATTGTCCACTCTTGCCACTTTTATTCAGCATAGTTTTGGAAGTCCTAGCCACAGCAATTGGAAAAGAAAAATAAAAGGGATCCAAACTGGAAAAGAAGCAGCAAAACTGTCACCATTTTCAGATGACATTACACTATACATTCATTGAGAATCCTAAAGATGCTACCAGAAAACTACTAGAGCTCATCAGTGAATCTGGTAAAGTTGCAGGATACAAAATTAATACACAGAAATCTGTTGCATTTCTATACACTAACAACAGAAGATCAGAAAGGGAAATTAAGGAAACAATCCCATTTACCATGGCATCAAAAAGAATAAAATACCCAGGAATAAACCTACTTAAGGAGAAAAAAAGAAAAACCTGTACTCCAAAAACTGTAAGATGCTGATGAAAGAAACTGAAGATGACATAAACAGATGGAAGCATATACCAAGTTCTTGGACTGGGAGAATCAATATTGTCAAAATGACTATACTATCCAAGGTAATCTACAGACTCAGTGAAATCCCTATCAAATTACCTATGGTATTTTTCACAGAACTAGAACAAAAAGTTTTAAAATTTGTACGAAAACACAGAAGACCCCGAATAGCCAAAGCAATCTTGAGAAAGAAAAACAGAGCTGGAGGAATCAGGCTCCCTGACTTCACACTATACTGCAAAGCTACAGTAATCAAAACAGCATGGTACTTGCACAAAAACAGAAATGTAGATCAATGGAACAGGATAGAAAGCCCACAAATAAACCCACACACCTATGGTCAATTAATCTACGACAAAGGAGGCAAGAATATACAATGGAGAAAAGACAGTCTCTTCAATAAGTAGTGCTGGGGAAACTGTACAGCTACATGTAAAAGAATGAAATTAGAACATTCTCTAACACCATACAAAAAATAAATTCAAAATGGATTAAAGACTTCAACATAAGACCCGATACTATAAAACTCCTAGAGGAAAACATAGGGAGGACACCCTTTGACATATCGCAGCAATACATCTTTGGATCCATCTTCCAGAGTAATGAAAACAAAAACAAAAATAAACACATGGGACCTAATTAAACTTAAGAGCTTTTGCGTAGCAAAGGAAACCATAAAGAAAACGAAAAGACAACCTATGGAATGGGAGAAAATATTTTCAAATGAAGCGACTGACAAGGGATTCATCTCCAAAATATACAAACAGCTCATGCAGCTCAATATCAAGAAAACCCAATCAAAAAATGGGCAGAAGACCTAAGTAGAAATTTCTCCAAAGAAGACATACAGATGGTGAAAAGGCACGTGAAAAGATGTTCAACATCACTAATTAGAGAAATGCAAATCAAAACAACAAGGAGGTATCACCTCACACCAGTTAGCATGGAAATCACCAGAAAATCTACAAACAGCAAATGCTGGGGAGGGTGTGGAGAAAAGGGAACCCTCTTGCACTGTTGTTGGTGGGAATGCAAATTGGTGCAGCCACTATGGAGAACAGTATGGAGGTTCCTTAAAAAACTGAATACAGAACTACCATATGACCCAGCAATCCCACTCCTGGGCATTTATCTGGAGAAAACCATAATTTGAAAAGATACATGCACCCTAGTGTTCACTGCAGCACCATTTACGATAGCCAGGTCATGGAAGCAACCTAAATGTCCATCAACAGATGAGTGGATAAAGAAGATGTGGTACTTGTGTACAATGGAATATTACTCAGCTATAAAAAAAGAATGAAATAATGCCATTTGCAGCAACATGGATGGACGTGGAGATGATCATGCTAAGTGAAGTCAGACAGACGAAGACAAATATCATATGGTATCACTTACACGTGGAAACTAAAATACTGATCCAAATGAACTTATTTACAAAACAGAAACAGACTCGTAGACATAGAAAACAAACTTATGGTAACCAAAGGGCCGGGGGATAATTTAGGAGGTTGGGATTAACATATACACACTACTATGTATAAAATAGATAAAGAACAAGGACTTACTGTATAACACAGGGAACTCAATATTTTTAAATAACCTTTATGGGGAAAGAATCTGAAAAAGAATATACACATATATGTGTATAACTGAGTCACTTTGCTCTACACCTGAAACTAACACACATTGTAAATCAACTGTACTCCAATTAAAGCAAACAAAAAGGAAAGCCGCGCACATCGACCCTGTCGGCGCCATGCTGTGTGTGCCTGCTTCTCCCTGTAGGTGTGCCCACAGAATTCTTCCTGAGCTGCTTGGCAATCAGTAGTATGCGTGATGCCCTCACATCTAAAGGCTTCTGAGTGTATTTCCTAAGAAGAGGGTTTTCTCCGTCAGGAAAACAGCTGCTATCCCTTTTCCACCAGAGACACCTGAGGCCCAGAGGGGTAATTCCGGGCTACCCGAGGTCACACAGTGAGACAGAGTCCAACCCACATCTCCTGCTTCCTTGGGCCCACCTTCGCACCACACCTCTGTCCTCCAAGACCCCAAGTGTGTCTCCCGTCCCCTTCTGAGATGGAGCAGCGCTGCCTTCCCGGGTTTCCGCAGCTCCAGAGAGGGGCCCCGAGGCTGCCCTGACACCCGAGCTCCCGCAGGGCAGGTCCGCAGGGGACCACTTCCGCACACTGTCCCGAGCCCTGATCTGGCTTTGACGAGCCCTGGTCAGCCCTGACCTGACCCTCGTGTGGCTCCTCTGCTTCTAGCCTGAACCTCGTCTGCCCTTCTGCACGCCAGCCGCCCTGCAAACACCTGCCGATCCCCTAGAAAGGCCGGGTCCTAGATGGCCTGTGAGGAAGTGATGGGGCGGAGAAAGGGAGGGGGTGGTGCACCTTCCTGACCTGTTTGCGCTGGGGTGTCCACACGAGGGAAGGGGAGATGATCAACAAGATACCCCCGGATCCACAAACACGCCTGAAAAAGGGGCAGCCCGGGAATTACACTGAGACCCAGGAGGGAGTTCGCATGTGACCCAAGGAGGTGCCTTGGGGCACATCCCAGGGGAAAGTTCCTGCCTGCACGCCTGGATGAAGGAAAGGTGGGCACAGCCTGGTTCCCGGGACTGTTCCTCAGGAAGATGCTCCTCCGGGCTTTCGGAACGGCTGCCTCTCCCCAGAGTCGCCCCTGCCCCTCCTCCACCCCAGTCGGCCTCAGCCAGGCCTGGGCCCGGGAGGCCAGGAGGGCACATAGAGGCCCAGCCTGCTTACTGTTGGGGCTGTGGGCGGCGGCGTGGCTGGGGTTGCTAATGTCCCGGGGTCACACGTCATGACATGTCTCCCTCGGGATGGGTGGAAGGCAGGGCCCCAGGACACCGTCTGCTGGGCTCAGTGGGGGTGGGCGGGCGAAGGCCCAGGACTGGCTGCACCCCCTGCACAGCCTGGCTAATTTTATCGAGCTTAATCAAGAACAATCAGCAGAAGCTGAAGAGATGGGGGTGGGGATTTACATGATCCAATTCCTATTCTTAAATGTTAATTAGACGTCATTTTCCCTCCGCCTGCTCCGAGCCTGCGCTCTGCTTGCTGCCACTACGAGGCTGTCCCTCAGCACCCCTGCAGGGTGAGGCGGGTCCACTGGGGTAGGGCCGAGGCCCCCAGGACACAGCCGCAGACCCGACCCAAGGGCCTCCCTCTGCTTCATCCTCAGGTCCTGGAGCAAAGCCCTGAGACCCAGCCACACACAGGCCCACAGGAGGAGGGTCTCCTGGAGTCGGGAAGCCCCCTTCTGTCCCCCCACAGCCCCCAGGTCCCTCCTAGCTTTGTGCCCTTAGGCTGATAGTCGGACCTCTCTGAGCATCAGAACGTTTTCCCCGCTTGACGCGTAAGTGTTACATTGCTCAAGGTGAAGCTGGGAGCATCCGCTCATCTACAGGGAAGTTTGTTCTCTGCCCTAAAAACGCCGCGGGTGGTACCTGACCCCCATCGCAGGGGCACCGACTGGGCGGCGGAGCAGACAGGGTCCCGGCTTTGCCTTCAGCGGGTGAGGGGTTCACGGTGGAGGCACCAAAACATTCATTCCAAGTCCAGTTTCCTCATCTGTTAAGAAAGGGAGGATGGGAGTCCTTAAGGTACATTGCGCTAGAGTTCAGGACTGTTCGTGATAAGGACGTATTTGTCTTTACTGTATATTTGACTGGATGACCTATTCCCCATTCCAAGGCAACGTGAATAAAATTAAGCTAAATGGTTTTTTAAAAAGGGGGGTGAGATCATGGTGGGTCCCCTCCCAGGGTCCTCTGAAGACAGAAGAGAGGGTTACAAGCACCCAGTAGCCCTTCATTCTGGAAAGGGGGTGACCAAGCCCGTCTGTGAACCAGAAAGCCGGGGAGGTGCTTCACGGTCCTCTCCCTGAGCTGGTGTCCCAAGGGCCACGTCCCGGGCGTCACTCACCTGTTCTCACAGCAGCACCGCAAGGAGGGGACAAGGCTCCAGGGTCACCACCCGGGCCCCAGGCTTCTCCCTGTGGGTGGAGGAGGATGGACGTCAGCCGCCAGGTCCCCCATTATGAGCCACTGGTCCCACCCGTCAGATTCTGATTCCAAACTCGGAAGCCAACAGAAATCGTCACCGTTTTACTGGAGAGGAAACTAAATTTCAAAAGTTAAAATCGCCGGAACGTTGTACCACTACCACCTCCCTCTCCCCTGCACCAGTGCCGCGGCGCGCATCCCCGGTCCGGAGCCCCCGGGGCCTGGCGCTGCGGAAAAATGAAGAGAAGAGAGAAGGAGCTCGGGAGTGCCGTGGGCTTGTGAGGGAGAGGAGGGGAGGCTTGGAAATTCTGACTGCAAGTGATAAACTAAAAACACAAAACAAAACGAAAAGTAAAACCATAGGAATGTCAGAGGAGAATGCACGTTTTCCAACAGAAGCCAACGCAGCCCCTGCGGCTCCAAGGTGGGCGGGGCCTTGACCGCATGCTGGCTGGACGGGGCTTCCAGGGCAATCCCTGAGTTCCTGGCTCAGGAGAGGACTGGGTGGGGGGCACCCCCCTCGCATAACACCCTCGGCCATACCAGGGTCCAGGGCCCAGAGAGAAGGCAGCTGGGGGAGGGTCAGGTCCTCAGGCCTGAGCCGCGCTAGGACCAGCGAAGGTTCGAATACTGGGGCCAGAAACAAAAGCATCATCTCAGGGAGTTTGGCATCCCCTATGGAGCAGGTGCCCTGGTGGTCCCCGGGTCTGTGGGGACAGGCTCTGCCATCCTCGGTCCTCTCGGCCTGGCTGAGGGGTCTTCCCTAAATCCTGGCTGGGCTTCACTGTTCCCACCCAAATCCTCCACTCTGCTAATGTGACCCTCCCCTGGGAGCCACACGGATGTCTGCGGAGGAGCTGGGATGGTGCTGGAAGGCCCAGGCACGAATAGGAAATCCATCCCCTGCCTCTTGAGATGGGGGTGCGTGTGAACTCTGGATTACAGCCATGCAAGAGATTCCAACGCTCTCCAAATTCTTCCTTTCCCAAATATCCGCCTTTACATCCCACGGGGCGTGGGAGAGGCTTTCCCTGTGCCTGAAAACCCCCAAAAAATTAAATTTAAAACTCATTATGGCTAGGGGAAGGTTAATAAGAAAATCCTAAGCCACACTTAACCAGCTTAAGGCACTTTTTTGTGAACCTTTATTAAACTTGCATAAATTAAAATAGACTTTTCAAATAAACTTCACCCAGAAGTCTAGAAGGAACTGGTCTCTGGGACACGCAGCTCTCCCCATGCCGTGAAACCACAGGCCTGTATTTTCGGGGGACCAGAGCAGAGTGGGTGGAGGCACCCAACAGGGGCCCCCATGGGGTGCACTGAAAGTGGGCTGTGGCGGGGGGGCCTGTCAGGTGACGGCACCAGAACCCACCCTGATTATTTAAGACAGTAGCTGCCAAAGCACGTGAGTAGCCACAAACTCCGAGAGCCGGGTGGCTCTGCCGGGAGTACCCCCACCTTCCGCTGCCACGGGGCACAGAGACCTCAGCTCCCATCTCCATCGCTGGACACGGTGCTACCACCCACCTTCTGCCACTGCAGGCACCAAAGCACAAGGTCTCTCTGCCTCTCCTGAATCAAACTCATGAAGGTGTGTCCCACTGGCAGGTCCTAGATCACCTGACCAGGTCGTGGCAGTAGAGGAGGTCGAGAAAGCACGTTTCTGGAAAATAAAGAAGGGAATTCAGAAGGTGCTGGAGAGCCAGACAGCCTACTGATGTCCACTACACTGACCCTGCCAACTGAAACAAGAAGAGAATCTCCTCATCTCGCAGAAGCTGCACTGTCTTCAGGCATGGCTGGATCCAGGCTCCGGCAGTCCCTCGGCAGTTTCCCTGAGCTGTGCTTTCTCTGGGCTGTGCCAAGGTCTCTTAACCTCTCTTGCTTCTGCTGCTTCATCTGCAAAATGGGGATAAGAATGGGGTTCTCCTGAGGAACCAGCAGAATAATGCAAGGGCAGTACCTGGCCCAGAGTGGGCACTCGGTAACCATCGTTAGGGCTGCGCTGCTGTGAACACAACTGGAAATCCCCAGATATTTGTTCAAACTTTGTCTCCAGGTTTTGTGGCTCAAAAGCACACTGCACTGTGACAGAACGGCCACACGATTTGCATGGCCCAGTGCCAAATAAGAACGCAGGGCCCCCATTCACAAATTATGAAGAATTTCAAGACTGTGACAGCACAGCAGTAAACCGAGCTCGGGCCTCTTCTGAGCTGGGCCACAGCTGCACAGCAGTGACTCTCACCTGATGAGAGGTGCTCAGACTCCCATCACCACCTCGACACCAGCACCAACACGCCCCGCCAGGCACACAGTCTTTGCCTGCCCATAACTACTGCGGCCACGCGAACCCCACTCACCGATGGACGTGGTTTGCAGCCCTCACTGCTGCGGCAGGAAAGAAAGGGTTGAGGCTCTATGTTTGGTCATCTGCACATCTGCAGCTGCTGACCCCAGGCCTCAAGCCCGTGTCGGGGACCACCGGGATGGCAGGAGCCCAGAGATGGTTCAGCTCGGGAAGCCCTCTGCAGCTGCGTCCCCACTCCTGTTCGTTTCCCATTTTGTAAGCACATTTTTATAGTCTCTTCCAAGCCCCAGGTATTTGCATTGGTCCCCTGCTGCCTATGGGAAGGGCTTGAAGGGGATTTTAGGAGGGAGGCCTGGCGTGCGTGCACAGGCAGGGCTTAGTGTGGAGGTGGATACGTGAGATGAGCCTCGGGCCTTGCTGGGCCTCAGCTGGAGGAAGCAGAGCCCTCTCTAGACACCACTTTGTCGGCACGGACATGGGATGGGCCAACCTGTGGGAGTCACTGTGTCTGGGAGCAGCTGGAGGCAGAGGCCCCCCCCAGGGTCAGCAGAGAACCTCTCCAGGCTTCCACACGGTTTTGTAATGTTGTCTTTTCTTACACTTGGCAGTACGCAGGGGAAGTCCCCGAAAACCGGGTGGAGATGGTGGTCGCAAACCTCACTGTGATGGACCGAGATCAGCCCCACTCCCCGAACTGGAACGCTGTCTACCGCATCATCAGCGGGGATCCCTCGGGCCACTTCAGCGTCCGCACGGACCCCGTCACCAACGAGGGCATGGTCACCGTGGTGAAGGTGGGTGCTCACCTCGCCTCCTGCTGGGCTCCCCGAGCTCCGGCCCCGCCACGTGCCCTGAGGCAGACGTAACAGGAATGATATTCGGGTTCAGTGCGTGCCACCCCAGCATCCAAGGGCAAAGGACTGCGCCTGACCTGCCAGGGGCAGAGGCGGCCTCGGCAGGACCGGGCACGTGCCACCCACCCCCCAAAAGATAACTCTCCCGTCTCCTCCCTCGCACCTGGCCCTCAGCTTCTGAAGCTCAGAGGCCAAGAATCAGCCTCTTCTGCTTCCCGGCCGGGCGGCGACAAGGCTTGCCCAAGGCAGTGAGTGAGCGGTGCCCGAGGTGCCCGGAGGAGGGTCAGGGTGGCAGGACAGCAGGAGAAGAGGCCAGTTCGGGGGTCACGGTAGCCCCTGCAGCTCCCAGCAAGGCTCAGCGAAAGCACTTCACCCCAAGCCTCCGTGACGGGTCCCCCACGTGCACCGTTACGCCCCCAGCCCTGCCCCACGAGCCTGCACCCACGCTGGGCTGCTCCCCTCAGGGTGCAGACCCAGCCCCTGGGCTTTGAGCGAAGGGTCGTGGCCACGTGTGGGGGGAGGCAGCTGAGCAGAGGCCCAGTGAGGCTGTCTGGCCTCTGATTGAAACCGTTGGAGCAAATTACCCATTGATTTCTCTGTTACCAATGTGTTCTGTTTTGCCCTCCGTTGCCCTCCGGACTTCCGTTGGCCATAATCTTTCTGGAAGATGTCCTCACTCAGACTGGCGACACAGTTTTCATGTAGCGTTATTCCCCGTCCTCCAGGGACGCGAATGGATAAATATGGGAGAAGCACTCCTTCAGTGACTTCTTCACAGGCACAACCACCGTGATTTTATGAAACGGTATATTTAAGTGGAGTCGCCCCCATCCCCCGCCAACACTCAGGGGCCCCGGGGGAGGGGCTGGAGGCCTGGCAGCTGCTTAGTTCTTGGCGGCGGGGTGGGAGCGGGGGTGGTGGGGGACCTCAGCCATGAAGAGGCAAGTGCCAGGGAGGGACGTGGCTTCTCACTGGGGGCTCCAAGGGGTCTGCAGAGAACACCCCTTCCTTCAGCAGATGACGAGACCACGGCTGCAGAGGACGGGGGCTCCCGCAAGGTGAGCCATGGGGACAGTGGGGAGGACAACGAGAGTGTCGGCCCAGAACCCCGATCTCTGCTGCCACCCCCAGTGCCTGCCCATCCACCTTCGGGAGCCTCATCTCCTTCCCCTTTCCACGCCCACCCAGCACTGTTACTTACTTTATAGTAAACTCTTCTCGTGCTCAATACCTTACTTAGTAGCAGGAGCTGAGAAGGCATGGGTTTGATGCACCAGGTGTATGACGGTAAATACTCACAAAAATCAAGGCTGAGCTGCAGTGGGAGCCCAGCGATGGGGCAGGGCTGGGCCAGAGGAGCGGAGGCGCCTCCCGGCCAGGAGAGCAGCAGGCAGGGCAGCACGGCCCCGTCACCAGCACCCCCAGGGCTCACCAGACAACTGGTCCCACGAGGCGATCAGTTCCCCTCTGAGCAGAAATGTGTCACACTATTTATCACAAACGTTTCCAAGCACACCTAGAAGAGAGACGGGTGCACCCTCACCTGCCACTTCGGTTTCAGTTACTAGCGTGCTGCCATGTCGCTCCATCCGTGTTTTGCTGCAGTGTGGTTCTAACTCCAGGACCTCTGCTCACATAGCTACAAACGTTACGGCACCTGAGACAGCCAGCCACGCCTCCATGATCTCCAATATGAGTCTACAGTTTTTTGTTTTTTTTTTTTTGTGGTACACGGGCCTCTCACTGCTGTGGCCTCTCCCGTTGCGGCTCTGGACGCGCAGGCTCAGCGGCCATGGCTCATGGGCCCAGCCGCTCCGCGGCACATGGGATCTTCCCGGACCGGGGCACGAACCCGCGTCCCCTACATCGGCAGGCGGACTCTCAACCACTGTGCCACCAGGGAAGCCCTGAGTCTACATTTAATTGCCCTTAATTTTCCAAAGTGTCTCTTTGTGGCATGGTTTTTCAAATCTGGATCCAGACAGGGTCCCCACGTTGCATTCGGTTGTGCCATCTCTTGAATCTCTCATAATTTAGAACATTCCCCCCACCTCTGACCTGTCACAAACGCAGGGTCCGCGGTGCTGAATCTGACCGATCGTTTCCTCTCGG
>NW_006789032.1:1821513-1827989 GCF_000442215.2 Lipotes vexillifer | reverse complement strand
CGCTCTTCCTGTAACCAGGGCTGCAGACCTGAAGGGCCCTTCCGCGGTGAGAAGGCTTGTTGTCCCGCACACAGCCGTCTGAGCCTGACCAGTGGGCTCCGGTGCTGACAGGCCACTCCCGTCACCGTGGAGTTGGCTCCTCCCCGTTATAACCAGCAGGCAGTCTGCAAAAACACAGCTCTCCACCAGCCCCCATCTGTTGGTTTCATCATCTGTTGATGGTCATTGCCAAGTT
This sequence comes from Lipotes vexillifer, assembly GCF_000442215.2. Classification (NCBI taxonomy): domain Eukaryota; kingdom Metazoa; phylum Chordata; class Mammalia; order Artiodactyla; family Lipotidae; genus Lipotes; species Lipotes vexillifer. The sequence continues at coordinate 1,827,754 of NW_006789032.1, read as the reverse complement.
CATTTCTTCATTAGGCAGTATAAAATGGTGCTTTACAATCCTATCATTCCTTGTACAGCCCTCGGCTAGAATGCTTCTATATAAAAGAGCCCTGTGGTGCTGCTGAAATGCAGGCCTGCAGCTGTCAGAACAACACCCACGCAAAGATGCCCACCCAGGTCCCAGTCTCCCAGATCTGTGCGTATGTGGCAAAGGGCACTTTGCAGATGTGAAGACATTAAGAATCTTGAGACGGGAGGTTGCCCTGGATCGTCCTGGGGGGCCCCCAAGTAATCGCGGGGCCCTTAGAAGAGTGACGCAAGAGGACCAGAGTCAGAGGAGACCTGAGGATGCAGCAGAGGTCTGAGAGAGACAGACTGGAAGGTGCCGCCTTGCCGCTCTGAAGACGGAGGGAGGGGCCGAGAGCACAGGCGCCTCTCGGACGGAGCCAGAAAAGGCGTCCAGGAGCCTCTTCAGAAGCAACCAGCCCTGCCCACACCCCGACCGTAGCCCAACAGCACAGACTTCTGGCTCCTGGCCCCCAGAACTGTAAGATATACAAATGTATGTTGTTTTAAGCCACTAAATAGGAACATGAAATGAATGCAGCTCAACAGAAAAGGCGAGAATGAGGCTTCATTCTCCACCTTTACTTCCGATTCTCAGAGCAGAACTGGTGAGCCAGCAACAGGCAGTGTCACCACCTGCATCCAGGCGGCTGCCATAACAAGTGTGTGACACGACACGCATTTACCCTCGCACTCTTCTGGAGGTCAGGAGCCCATAACGACCCTGTGACGGCACGTAGGGCCCACCTGGGTAATCCAGGACCACCTCCCAGCTCAAGACCCTTACCTTCATCGTGCCTGCAAAGTCCCCTTTTGCCAGGGAAAGTGACTATCTACAGATTCCAGAGATGAGGACCTGGGTAAATCCAAAAGCAGTCAATGAAATTGCGTTTTTCACTTTCTCGTCACGGTTAAGGGTGTGCAGGGGTGTATACACTCAGTGTGTTTTGCTCAGCTGCAGTTATTACTGCCCTTGGCCTCTGGCTAGGGGGCTCCTCCGGCAGCGGGTGCAGGTGCTTCTGCTACATCCTTGTGTTGGGACCGGAGTGCACAGCCCAGGTTCGTCTTGCTGACTTCTTGCCTCCCATCTGGATGGGCCATTCCTCTAGCGAGGAGTGGTACTTAGAAACCAACATCCAGACCCAAGAGGTGCTCACTGCGGCTGCTGCCATCGCTACTGGACGTCGTCAGGGCAGAGCAGAGGAGTGACATTTCAGCGCGTGTGCTCCCTGAACACCTCAAAGTTACTTCACTGATTCACATGATCATTTCAGCCAAATTGAACACGGGAGGGCTTTACTTGCCTTTGTTGATTTTATACTTGATCTCATTTCTCTTACACTGAAAATCTTGGTTCCTAACAACAGTAAGATAATTGCTTATTTACTTTAACCTACAATATACAATCACCCCTCGGTATCCGTGGGGGATTGGTTCCGGGACACACACACCCCCCACAGGCAGGTACCAAAATCCACAGATGCTCAAGTCCCTTATACAAAATGGCATAGTATCGGGTTGGCCAAAAAAGTTCGTTCGGGTTTTAACATGAGAACTTTTTGGCCAACCGAATATTTGCACATAACCTACACACACTCTCCCGTGTACTTTATACCTAATACCATGTCAGTGCTGTGTAAATTGTTGCCTGTGTGAGGCAAATTCAGGTTTTAAATTTCTGGAATTTTTTTCAAATGTACTCAATCTGTGGTTGGTTAAATCCACAGATGTGGAACCCATGGATATGGAGAGCCAATTGTACATAAAAAGCTTAGAAAATAACAAACCCAAAATCCCTGCCAACAGCAAGCAGACCAAATGAATTTCAGATTTCTTTGCAATAACTGTTGTTCTTAGAATAAATCCCATGAAGGACTTATCATCTAAATGCTGTCCCAGTCACGAGAAATCATTATTTTCTTGGGAGTTATATTACCATCAATATAGAGTTTAATTTAATTCAGTTTGTTTCTCATTTTCAGAGATTGCTTTATATATACAAGTTTACTTGTAATACCTAAAATGTGAGAATGTAAGATTTTACATGGTTCCAAAATCAAAGCTATGTGGCAAAACATACGCAGCAGACTCACACCTCCAGACGTTCCCTCCACCCTCATTCCTTCCCTCTGCTCATGGGTGACTGTTTTTATGAGTTTTTTGGTTTATCCTTTCAGCATTTCTTTTTGCAAATATGAGCAGATACATATGCAAATTCATGTTCCTCTCCCCCTTTTACACAAGAGGCAGCCTGCAATGGATGTTGCCTTTTCTGCTCACCAGTCGATCCTGGAGATCTCTCCGTTCCCCCGTGTATCTTCCTGGTTCTTCCTTACAGCTGCAAATGTCCCCACTGTGCGGATGCAGCTCATCCACCCAGCCAGTGCTATGGGGGCCTGAGTTGACAGCAGTATATGTCCTCTGTGAGGGACACAGATGATACTTGAGTGAATATTCTTGGGCACGTGTTACTTAGCATGTGTCTAAGCAGAATTATTCAAGTGCAGTTGCAGTGTGTGCTGTGTTGCTTGTTTTCTAGTGAGACTGTTGCAAGCTTTGCCAGGAATAATTACACATCTCGGGGCCCCAAGTGCTTCCGTGCAGCTTCCATCCCCCCTCAAAATGTGAAGAATACCCCCAGAGACTGATCGTACCCCGTAGACGCTAGAACTATAGACAATAGAACCATACCTAGCATTTATCAGCTGGGGTCCTGACAGCCCCAAAATGTGTGTCAACTGGAGAGAATGGTCATGCAAGGGCCACGCACAGAGGTGAGGGGGCTCCGTGAGACCTGGTGTGTTGGTGTCCTGGGGCTGCTGTAGCAACTTACCACAGACCAGGTGGGTTAGAACAACTGAAGGATGCTCTCTCACAGCTCTGGAGGCCAAACATCCAAAATCAAGGCATTGGCGGGGCCATGCTCCCTCTGGAGGTTCTGGGAGGATCCCTCCTGTCCCGTCCAGCTTCTGGGGGTTGTTGGCCATCCCTGGCTCGGAGCTGCGTCACCCCAGCCTGTGCCTCTGTCTTCACCTGGCCCCTTTCTGTGTCTCCAGTCTCCCTCCCCTAACTCACAGGGCACCCAAGCTTGAATCGGGGGCCACCTCAATCCAGGGTGACTCCCTCTCAAGACCTTTAACTTCATTACATCTACAAAAACCCTATTTGCCAAAGGTCACAGTCACAGGTTCCAGAGGGACGTATCCTTGGAGGCCACCCTTCCACCCACCACACCTGGTGAGGCACCCTGGACGGACAAGAGCCGGGGCCTCGACCTGCCAGGCTGCAGGGAGCAGGGTGGGGCCCCAGCACTCCTAATGCTTGATGAGTGCCGGAGCCACTGGCGGGACGGGGGGGGGGGGGGGCCTGGGGGGGGGGAGCGCAGGCTTCTGCAGAGAATCAGCCTGGGTGGGGGCGCTGGGTGGGATGCTGGAGAGGTGTGGCAGGGGGGGGGGGGTGTGCCTGGCGGGAGCCATATCCCCCGAGGAGCCCAGCTACTGCCACTCCATGACGTGGGAAGCTGGGGGACGGCACCCCTCGGGACTGACCTCCTGGGCCCAGAGCAGGGCGGGTGCAGACCAAGCAGCCTCACGGGCACCACCCTCCCTGACAGCCTCGCGGGCACCTAAGCCAGCTCCCCGTCTCGGCGCCTCTCATTCCAGGCGGTCGACTATGAGCTGAACAGAGCGTTCATGCTGACCGTGATGGTGTCCAACCAGGCGCCCCTGGCCAGCGGGATCCAGATGTCCTTCCAGTCCACGGCGGGGGTGACCATCCCAGTCATGGACATCAACGAGGCCCCTTACTTCCCCTCGAACCACAAGCTGATCCGCCTGGAAGAGGGCGTGCCCACCGGCACCGTGCTAACCACGTTTTCGGCAGTGGACCCTGACCGGTTCATGCAGCAGGCCGTGAGGTGGGCCCACAGAGCACCCTCGGGCCCTGGGAAAGGGGAGCCCCATCTTCCATAGAGAAGAGTCCTGAATGCCCAGTGAAACCTGCAACCCAGAAAGTCCCGGGTGGGTGCTTAGGGGCATCCCCGACTTATGGTGTCCCCAGGCAGGGAAGCCCAGTCTGGGGACAGCTGGCATCACCGGCCGCCAGGCTGCCCTGACACAAGACGGTGGGAAAAGCTTGAAGGACATTCAGCTGCATCTAGAGTCAGGCTGGGTCCTGACCCCGCTTGACGCTCCTACGATTATGATTCTGTGAGTCACCGGCCCCCTCTGCCCCTCCGTCTCCCCACCTGTAAAGGGGGCAATGGGAGAATCTGCCCCCCAGGGTCCTTGTGAGGTTAAATAGCCCATCCTCCTTGGAGACTTCCAGCGCTGTTGCCACCGTCCCGCGTGGGAGGACCCTGTGCAGGGCTGCAGGGAAGGACACCCCCCAACCCCGCGCAAGCTCAGCAGGAGGGCGGCCAGGAGGGGCTCCCCCAGCCCCTCGCCTCACCCCTCCCCTCCCTCCCCCGCAGATACTCAAAGCTGTCGGACCCAGCGAACTGGCTGCACATTAATGCCACCAACGGCCAGATCAGCACGGCGGCCATCCTCGACCGCGAGTCTCTCTACATCAAAAACAACGTCTATGAGGCCACCTTCCTGGCAGCTGACAACGGTGCGCCCAGGGGCAGGGAGACACAGGGGGGCCTGCCCTCGCCCATTCGAAGCCCTGGGCTTGGTGGTTCACTGATGCAGGCGCCCAGGTCATTTGCTCGCGTGGGTGCCAGGGGAGCTGGGCACTGTTACCACCACTGTTACGACTCCCTGGGCTCCTGCCATGTGCCAGGCTCTATCCATCAGTGAGTAAAACAGACAAGAGCCTTCTCCTTTGCATGAGTGACATTCTAGAGGCCAGTGTGTCAGCTTGAACCAGGTTTGTCTGCATAATAATTATAGCAATCTTAACAAGATGGAGGTTTACTTTCTCCCACATAAAAGAAGACTGGAAGCAGGCAGCCCAGGGTCAGGTATGAGGAACCAAGCTCACTCTGGCCGCTCCCATGTCCTTGGCAAGCTGCAGCATGGCCCAGAACAGCTGCTGACGCTCCAGCCATCATGACCACATTCTGGCAAACAGGAGAGGGGAGGTCAAGGGCACATCCCAGCCCTTCTAAGGACTTCCACTCACAGCTCATGAAGGCCAGAACTCAGTCACGAAGCCACGTCTCACTGCAAGGGATGCTGAGGAATGTCATCTTCTGGTTGGGCAGTGATGAGCCCAGGTAAAGTTTGGGGCTTCAGTTCTTTTATTAAGGAACAAAGAGGAAATGGATATCAGGGACAACTCAGCAGTCTCTGCCCCAGGGAGACGAGTGTGAAACAAGTCAGCCAGATAATTTCAGGGAATGGGAGGTGCCAGAAAAGAACCAAATGGAGGATGGGAGAGTGACCGGGGTCTCCTGCTGCACTGTTGGCTATGAGTGACCTCCTGTGGGTCCAGGACCTGCGGGATTAGAAGGACAAGCCAGGGGAAGATGGGGTGGGGAGGGGCGTCCCGGAGTCAGGAAAGGGCACTCGCAAAGGCCCCGTGCCAGGCCCATGCCACATGGGTTCTGGGATCAGCTGCATAAATAAAGCTTCAGGAGCTAGAGTAGCCACTGCACAAAGGTTTGGTCAACAGCAGCTGAAAGCTGGGACCTGGTGACCATCCCGCAGCTTCCTGCCCACCTCCCTCACCTCAGGGGATCCACAGAGGCCCAGCCCCTCAGCCAGCCACGATGAGTGCCAGGCCCTGGTCGGGGAAAGCTGCTCTGAGCAGCAGCTAGAGCACTGAGATTAGATTAGAACGTGATTTTAATGAATCGGTGGCCAGAGCAGTGGAAAGCACAAGGAAGACACCGGAAACGGAGCACAAGTCCCGCTCGCATTAATAGAACCCGTCTGTGCTTCTCGTGACTGTGAGCTGTGTCATCGGCCACCTATCACATCAGGCACCAAGCTGCGTCGCCTTAAACGTGCTTTGATGCATTTCCTGGGAGATCACAGAGACGCACTATGGGATGGATGTTTTACATGCTCTGCCTGCCTCAGCCAAGAAACGCAGTTGTTAATGACGGGGTCAGAGTTGCCATCAAAGGGCAGGGCCACGGTCAGAACACAAAGGACAGACAGGCCACCTCTGGCCGCTCAGCGCTGGTCCACCTGCACTGTGCACCTGGGCCAAGGCAGGGGCTGGGTGTTGGCAGCGGGGGGGGG
>NW_006789032.1:1812724-1821348 GCF_000442215.2 Lipotes vexillifer | reverse complement strand
GGGTGTTGGGGACGGGACAGCCACACGTGGGCAGGTGTGTGCAGTTCCTGTGTGTGTGCAGCTGAGTGGCTGCGTATGTCGTATGGCAGTGTCAGTGTGCATGTGGGGCTGTGGTCAGCTGGGGTCTGTCCCGGGTGGGGCTGGGGTCTGTCCTGGGTGGGGCTGGGGGTCCGTCCTAGGTGGGGCTGGGGCGTGGTCCCATGCACACCGTGAGTCTGTGGTCATGGAGCCCAGGAGTGACCTGTGTGATCACCCGTGTCCGGCCCACAGGGATCCCTCCGGCCAGCGGCACCGGGACCCTCCAGATCTATCTCATCGACATCAATGACAACGCCCCCGAGCTGCTGCCCAAGGAGGCGCAGATCTGCGAGAAGCCCAGCCTGAACACCATCAACATCACGGCGGCTGACGCGGACGTCGACCCCAACATCGGCCCCTACGTCTTCGAGCTGCCCTTCGTTCCAGCAAGCGTGCGCAAGAACTGGACCATCACCCGCCTCAATGGTGAGCCTGCCTCGGGCACCAGCCCACTGGCAGCCCTGCCAGTGGGAAAATCGGACTGAGTCTAGGGTGCAGGCCCCCAGGGGCCCGTCACCCCTTCACAGGAGGGTCGTGCAGCCCCTGCCTGCTCCGGGGCTCAGCCGCCAAGGAGGCCCCCAGGGCAGGCCCCAATCTCATCATTTTAACAAGCTCAGCCTTGACCATCCCAGTGGCTGTAACTGCAGACCACTGCCTATGCCAGTCACCAAATGATGGGACGGACCCTAACCAACATATTTCCTGAGGGCACTTTCCTAGCTGTGGCCTTGGTACAAAGGGCATCCAAGTTCTGATAGCATTTGCTTGTTCCCCAAGCCCTTACCAACACTGAATATTGTTTTAAAAAGCATTTTTCCAATTCTTTTAGCGAAAATCACCGTTTCCACTTGTATCTTCTGACCAGTGGACATTTTTTCATGTATTTATTGGCCACTTTTTGCTTCTGTGAACCATCTGTTCAATGTCCTTGCCTATTTTTCTTTGAAAATGGGGTTTTTTCTAATTGATTTGGTAGAACTTTTTATATGTTAAGGAAATAATTTCATCATTCTTCGTGTTGTAACTGCTCTATTTCTCTTTTTTTTTTCCTGGGCTGTGTTGGGTCTTCTTTGCTGCGCACGGGGTTTTCTCTAGTTGCAGCGAGCGGGGGCTGCTCTTCACGGCGGTGCGTGGGCTTCTCATTGTGGTGGCTTCTCTCGTTGCGGAGCATGGGCTCTAGGCACGCGGGCTTCTGTCGTTGTGGCACGTGGGCTCAGTAGTTGCAGCACGCGGGCTCTACAGCGCAGGCTCAGTAGTTGTGGCGCACGGGCTTAGTTGCTCCGTGGCACGTGGGATCTTCCCGCACCAGGGCTCGAACCCGTGTCTCCTGCATTGGCAGGCAGATTCTTAACCACTGCGCCACCAGGGAAGTCCAACTGCTGTATTCTTGAATTGCCAACGTCTCAACCTTATGGTATAATGCAGTGTGTGTGTGCACACATGTGCGCACGTCTACATGTGTCTTAGCCAAGCAGGCGTGTTAGATGTTCCCACCATCAGTCTTTGCCCTCGTTAGTCTCTCTCAGAAAGGAGGGCTGGCTGCTCAGTGAGCGGAGCCCGTCCCGTCACTCGCACCAGGTGACTACGCCCAGCTCAGCCTGCGCATCCTGTACCTGGAGGCCGGAGTGTACGACGTCCCCATCGTCGTCACGGACTCGGGGAACCCGCCCCTGTCCAATACGTCCATCATCAAAGTCAAGGTGTGCCCGTGCGACGAGAATGGCGACTGCACCACCATGGGCGCAGTGGCAGCAGCCGGGCTGGGCACGGGCGCCATTGTGGCCATCCTCATCTGCATCATCGTCCTGCTCAGTGAGTGCAGCTGGTCCTGGGGTGACGGGTGGAAGGGCCCAGGTCTGCCCACGGCCCCATCTCCTGGCCCCGCTCTACCTGCCAGGAGACTTCCAGAAGCCCAGCCCAACCGGGTGCCCAATAACGGACACAGGCACTCGCAGCCACACGTGCGCACCTTCCCGCGCATGCACGCCCTCGTGCAGTCACACGCATGCCTGCTCACGGGTGCCCCCTGCCCCACAGCCATGGTCCTGCTGTTCGTCGTGTGGATGAGGCGGCGGGAGAAGGAGCGCCACACAAAGCAGCTGCTCATCGACCCCGAGGACGACGTACGCGACAACATCCTCAAGTACGATGAGGAAGGGGGCGGCGAGGAGGACCAGGTGAGGCCCGCGGCCGGGATAGCGGGGACGCGTGCGGACACCCTCCCAGCCCTGGCAGAGCACACACGCTGGGGTCCCCACGTGACCTCCTGCCCTCAGCCCTGCACCCCTCCTCTGCACCCTCCGTAGCCACTGAGCCCCGCCCAGTGCCGCCTGCACCCAGGGCCCGGGGAGGGTGGGCCTGGGGCGCTGCCCAGTTGGTCACTGGGGACTCAGGGAGAGCCTTAGCCCATAAAAGCTTAGTGACCACCCCCCGTGAAGTGGGCGTAACAGCAGCCTCAGGTCCAGCTGTTTCCAGGAACACATGAGGAATGTGGTGGCAGCTGAGCAGATGGGGAAGGGGGTTGACCCCAGGGGGAAGGCAGCAGGGGGCAGACCCCACACGTGCCTTGAGGACGGGCAGGATTCGGATGAACAGAGGTGGGGTGAGCATTTCAGGAAGGACAGACCAGGTAAGGGGCCAGGACGGGGGGGCGCCGGGGGGGCCCGGAATAGGGCAGTGGATATGCTCAGAGCCCAGTCACAGAACACAATGAGGACGCACCCCACGACTTACCTGGTGTCTCTGCCTGGTAACCCCTCCCCCGGACCGCCTTCCCTGACTCCCCTGCCCACCCCCCCAGGACTACGACCTCAGCCAGCTGCAGCAGCCAGAGGCCATGGAGCATGTGCTGAGCAAGGCCCCCGGGGTGCGGCGGGTGGACGAGCGGCCGGTGGGCGCCGAGCCCCAGTACCCGGCCAGGCCGGTGGTGCCCCACCCAGGAGACATCGGGGACTTCATCAGCGAGGTGGGTAGCCCGGCAGTGCCGGGGGCGCAGACCTGCTAACACAGACAAGAAGCAGCCCACTTCTCTGGGGCCCGGCGCTGGGCGGAGCAGGCAGATCCAGACCTGGGTTCACGCCGGCCCTGCTGCTGCCGGCAGGGAGCCCTGGGCCGAGCCCCTCGGTTTAGTATCCCCGCTGCAGAAGGACTAACCTGCCCCCGCCCCTGGTGAGGACAAACACGCAGGGCTTAGCAAGACTGTTGGAACTTGAGGCCACAGTCCAGGCAAGAACAGGAAGGGGACCAGCAAGGTGGCTCTGACCCCAGACTCCTGTCTGCAGCGATCGGGAGAAGCCTTCGCAGTGTCCACTCAACCCCGATGACCAGACACACAGGCTGACCCCTCCCCACTCCACACACACACGGGGCACCAGGAACAGCCTGGGAGGTGAGCATCATTCCAGAGCTGCCACCTGACCACATGGCCGTGTCACCCATCCTAACTCCTGGGGTCTGGAGGCCATGTGGCATCAGAGTCACAGCCGACAGCGTCCCTTTGCTCATCCCCTTGGCAAGAAAAGCTGACCCACCTCTTGAAGCTGAGCCCAAGGTGCCCAACTGACACGTCCAAGGGCGTCAAGAGCGCGCCTCCCACCTCTGCTCCCATCCTCCTGTGCGGTAAAGCCGAGGGACAGCGTGAGCCAGGACGCGTGGCTGCACCCCAGACGCTCCCCCCCACCGCCAGCTGCTGCGGCCTGGGCAGCCAGTACCTCCGCGCCCACCGTGGCTCCCACAGACGGGATGCCTTCCGTGCCCCGTGTAGCCGGCGTGGGTCCCTGCGGATTTACCACCCATCTCTAACACGACTGTACTTTGAGAGGGGCTGACAACACTTCTTTCTCCACCTGTGTCAGAGCCGGACTTTAAAAGGATTTATTTAAACAGAACAGAACCCAGGGAGTGGTTCGGCAGAAACACAAAAGAGATTTCTCAGAACATTCCCTGAAACAGACCGTGTCTCAGGCCGTAAATGAAATTTTTATGACTGCCCAAAAGCCAATTCAGCTTAGACAACATTTACCATCTACAGTGTAATAAAATTTTTAAAACTCCAAAAACTACATCCTCCCTGATCGACAATCAAAAGCCCACTTTTAAACAACTTAGAGAAAAGCAAAAATGGAAATGACCAACCATTCCGTACTGAATAATGGAAAAGGTACTCCCCTCCCTAACGAGGGCAGGCTTAGGCAGTGACCAGCACAGGCCCCCGGGCCGTCCTGCGGGAGACCCCTGGAGCCGGCGGGGAGCCCTCCAAGCTGTCCCGCCCCCCGGGGGGAGGGAGCGGGGAGGTGTGTCCACCCTTCCCACGGTCCCCGGGTGGGCACTGCCCAGGGGCACCCTTGGCCAGTGGTCAGAGTGCTGGAGGTGGCCCGGCCAGGGGTCCCAGCATCAGGCACTAGGGGAAAGGGGCCGGGGCACGGGCAGGGGCTCCAGCCACACCTGCTACAGCCCCGTTTGCTCCCGCACACAGTTACGGTAACAACTTCAGGCGTCTGACACCCACCCCGGGTTCCCCTCCCTGTGGCAACAACCAGGGACTCATGGAGGCTGGCCTCTCACACAGGCCCCGGCCGGCCCTCCGCCTGGCTGTGTGTGCTGCCCCCAGTCCTCTTGCACGGTTCATTCTGCAAACACTGCGCCCCTACTCAGGTCTCTGAGGCGCCTTTCACTGACACGCAGGAGCACTTATTGAGCACCTGCTGCATACAAGGCCCCATCACTGCACCTCCCCAACCTGCCTCCCCAGCTCCGCTCCTGGGCGCCCCTCTGCCCCCCGCCCTGCACCCTAACCCGTGTCTCCACGGCCCCCAGGGACTCCGCGCAGCCGACAATGACCCCACGGCGCCGCCCTATGACTCACTGCTGGTCTTCGACTACGAGGGCAGCGGGTCCACCGCGGGCTCCGTCAGCTCCCTGGACTCATCCAGCTCCGGGGACCAGGACTACGAATACCTGAACGACTGGGGGCCCAGGTTCAGGAAGCTGGCGGACATGTACGGAGGCGGCCAGGAGGACTAAGCGGCCCCGCCCCAGACGAGGCGAGAGCAGCGCTCGGACGTATGGGAGCAGACAGTGGGCCTTCCCGACTCCCGCGGCCGCGCCACTCGGCGGTGTGTGAGGGGTCCCCGCCCGCCCCCCGCACTGAGCTGTCTGGCACGAACACTTGTCAGCCCGCAGCCACCCCCAGCGCGGTAGCTGACTCGGCACTAAGGAGAGCAGAGGCACTGTCTGAACCTGAATTTCCTAGGACAGAAGCACTGTTTAAAACAAAATGAAAGTGCCTTTTGGTACATGTGTCAGATTCCCTCACACTCAGGAGCATCCCCCCAGCCAGTCCTGAGTGCCCCCAACCCCAGCCAGTCCCAGCTCTGAAGGCACGAATTAAGGAATTGGGGAGAATGTGTCCTTTTTTTCGATCTTCTATCAAGAAAACAAGTGGGTGACGCACTTGACAAAATTGACAAAGGAAAACAATTTGGGGTCCAAACGCCATAAGCCTTCTGAGTGCTCACACTTTGCTTGCACAGTTGGGGTCTCCCGGGCCCCTTGGGGGTCCCCGAGGCCAGAGGCCCCACGTTCAGCTCCTGCAGCACTGAATCCGCCTGGGGCAGGCCAAGCCAGTGGACCAAAGGCCCGCTGTACAGCTGGGCTTCCACAGAAGTGTCTGCCGCCCCGACTCCCAGATGCTGGAAATCGCTGGGCAGCTGGGGTTCCCAGGGGCTGTCTCTGATGCCCCCCATCTCTGCCCTTGGCCACCCCCGGGGTCCCCCAGTCAATCATGAGGCCTCCCCCAGGGCCAACTGTGACCCTGAATGCCACCCAGGTCCCCAATGCCTTTGGTCAAGGAGAGTACGGTGTCCCAGGAAACCACAACCAAAGCCGGCCGGTATGCCACCAAACCCTGGCATGAGCCCTCCACCCCTCTAGATCAGACTCCCAAGCGACTCCGTCAGAGACCCGGCGGACACTCACCAGTCCAAACCCCTGAAGGCTCTGGACGCCTCTGGCCACCGGCGGGGCGTGCGGACTGCAGGGAGAGCTGATTCTCACCGGGGTCCCAGGAGGCTGGAGACGACCAGGGGGGACTGGCGGGCTCCTCCCTGCCCTGCTCCCCTGGACCAGAGTTTCTGATGCTCGTGAGCTGATGTGGATGGCTAAGGTCGGCTCCGAATGCCGGGACAGCCCCGTCGTCGCTGTGCCATCTGTCCCACACGTGCATCTTACCACATCCGCCAGAAACAGTCTCCTTTCCTTTGGACCCGTGGCAGCAGCTGCAGGGCCAGATAGCTGCTCGAGCTCTCAGAGCTGGCCGTGCCTCCTGCGGGGCAGTCTGACTCGCAAGCCAGACTCCAGAGTCAGCTCCACAGCGCAGCAAGGAGCCCCCTGCTGTGTCTGTCCTCGGCTGCGTGAGTAGAGGCGCTGCAGTCCTTCGCCCAGCCATCTCCCAGGGACAGCCATTCTGGGTGTGAAGGCGCCTCAGGCCGGCAGGAGAGCCACCTCCTGGGGGATCCTTGCCTGCTCTCGGGCTCCCCAGGGAGGGGCCTGGGCTGCCACTGGCCCCGGGCAGGACTTGGTGTCGGAGCCCCACCTCACACCTGCTCCTGGGGCCAGGGGAGGCCTCGGGAGGGCGGGGGCGGGGTTTCACACGCTCCCCGTGCCCTCCGTCGGGGGGTCTCTCCCTGATCCACTCCCCAGCCCACAGCCTGCCCTGGTGCCATGGTCATCCTCTTTTCTAAACAGCCTCAGCCTCAAAGATGAGCTTGAGTGTACACGTGTGTGCGCGATCCGCGTGGGTGTGTCCCCCCTGGACGTAGGGTTCTTCCCCAAACCAAACTCATCACGAATTCCATCCACCCTCCCAGAGCTGAGCTGAGCTGAGCTGAGCTGAGCTGAGCTGGGGAGACAGGCTCCGGCCTGTGGCCTGAGAGAGGCCCATGCTGGGCTCCATCCATCCTGACCCCGTCCATGACTGCTGGGGAGGGACGCGCGGACGGAGGCAGTGGTCACCGGTGTCACATGCCGACGCCCCTACGCAGACTGCCGTCTCCCAGACGTGGCGGGCAGCGTGGCCTGCCGGAGGGAGGGGACGCCCCCCTGTGAAGCCATGCTATGCAAATCGCTCGGGGTCAGGTGGCCCGTGAGGATTGCCCCAGTGTCTGAAGGTGTGGCCGTTCAGGATTGCTGGTGGTGTCGGGGCTGGTGAGGTGCGAGCTGGAACCTTGTTTGTTTGTTTCTGGAAAGCTCATCCTCCAGTTGACGTTCTAAGGGTGGATACGGTGGGGCCCCGACAGCTGTGAACTCTCCTCACTGGACTCCCGAGGCCTCCTTTGGTCCCCTGGGCCCTGGGCTCACCCCAAGGATGGGTGTGCCAGGCGCGGCCTGTGACTCGGACCCCTCGGGGCACCAGGCGCCCTGCCTCTCCCCACCCAGGAGAGCCGGATGCAGAGTCCGTCTCACTGCCCCCTTCCAGCTTTCTTCCCCCGGCCCCTCGCCTCATCACTGCCAGGGCCCCTGCATCTCGCCTGCATCGCACAGGCCGAGGCTACGGCAGCCAGCGGGGGACACGTCAACGGAGGGGGTGCTTCTCACACCCATCCCTGCTTCCAGGCAGCCGGACAGCTGCCCCTGGAGGCTCCCACCCCCTCCCAGATGCCTCCCAGAGCTCCGTCCCAACCAACGGGTTAGCATTAGCTAAACACACAATCAGTGTCAAACGTCCCTCTTTCGTAGCTTGTAGATACGACGGGTCCAGATCGGGACGCGGCCAGCGGAGGCCTGGACTCGGTGCTGGCAAAGCGCTCGGGCAGGTTCAGTGCCTGTAGGGAATTTCTGTTCTTGTGAACAGGAGACGCCAGCAAGAATGCCCTGGCCTCGGGCGGTGGGCACCCCCAGCCTGGGGCCACCGTGCCCGACAGGCCTCAGCACCCGCCACCCCTGGCCCAGCAGGTCTTCCCTTTCCTGTTTCCTTCAGAACATCCCGGGCGCCGGACCTCCCACCGCCAACGTGTCAGGGTAACTGCAGTCGTCAGGCCTTCCCTACTGTGAGCACCACCCGCACGGGCCTTTGAGATGACAGCTCTGTTCCCTCCAAGGGGAGCGTCAGGGAGGGGAGTCTCGATTTCTGTCAAGGCTGAAAGGTGTAACACCAAGAAAGCAAACACAACCTCCCCCACTATGGAGCATCCTGAGACACAGTTCCGCACAAACTGGCGTAGATAAGATAGGCCCCCCGCGAAGCGGGGGACCCCGGGGGGGAAACCCCTGTGTATAATTGGAACGCATTTTGCTTTTCCTTTCTCTCCTTTTCCCATTCTAATTTTTTTTTTTTCTGCATGTTTCTTTTTGAAAACGGACAAAATGTGTAGCAGCCCGCATGACTGTGGTTGTTCTGGGGAAAGATACTGGAGTATGATGTATTCACACTGCATCTCTGAGCATTGCACAGTTAGACAAACGTTCCAACTTTTTTTGTAATCGTCAACAGCACAACTATTTTGTATTGTTGTTTGTATCATTTTGTACCAAAAAAAAAAAAAAAAAAA
>NW_006789032.1:1795997-1812543 GCF_000442215.2 Lipotes vexillifer | reverse complement strand
AAGAGCGTTGATGTTTTCAACGTGTTTTCTAGTGCCATGTGGTCTTGGCTCCAAACTGAGTAGCAGCTTCGCGGAGTTGCCATGTGTGGGAGCGGGCTCGGGGTCCTGGCATGCTGCTCCAGGGCAGTAAATAAAGTCCCCCTGTTAAGTGGTCGCCTGACCCTGGCTTGTTTTTCTCCGAGTGTCCCATCCACTCGGGGGCAGCAGATGGATGAACACGGGGGCTGAGGTGTCGAGAGGGGGTTTGAGCACCTGCTGTATCTCAGGCTCCACCCTAGGCTCTGAGGGCACAGACAGCAACAGGACCAGGCCCATTCCTCACACCTGTGAGGCCCCGGGGACGCGCACAGATGAAGGCCCATGGGCCATGTGTCTGAATATGCCGACGTTCTTAGAAGGTCTAAACCAAGCTAACAAAGCGCTCAGCGAGGTGTGCTCCCCCTCCTACCTTGGCGATACACCTTCTTGCCACCATGAGAAGCCTGGGTCAAGTTCAGGGTTCTCCTGCCCCTCGGATTCTCTCAGGACCCAGCCTCCTCCCCACCTCCGGGGACTGCAGGCCCACCCCTGACGCCAGCCAGAAACCCACGGGTCAGCGGGTCCAGTCCTCAGCAGCTCTGGTCACGTGCCTCAGCCTGCCCTCGACCGCTGGCCTGAGTCTGAGCCGTGGTGGCTCACACCTTCCTGGCCACAAAGCTGCACAGGGGAGCCCCCGGGTTCAGTGCCAGACTTGCTGGGGGCTCTGCATGCCTCAGGGAAACAGCTCAGAAAGGCTGAGGGGCACCCCGCTCACCCCACTAATAAGTGGCGCAGTCAGACCAGAGCCCCAGGGACCCACCCTGCAGGCCAGGCTCCCAGCCCCACCCCCCAGCCCCCACCCACTTCCAGGCCTCTCCTGGGGCTCGCATCTGCATCCACAACAAGGTGCATAACAAAAAGTCACTCACATGAGTTGACAATTACAGGCATGATTAGCACTTGCCAATTTTGAGGGTGCTGGCAGCTAATGACATTCACAATTAGGCAACTGCTGTGGGCCTGGGACAGGCAGTCACTGGGGGGCACAGCTCCTTGTAATCAGACCCCCGGGGCCAGGACCTGGGGGGTTGGGGGGACAGTCTGCTTAAGGTCACCCCCTCCCAGCTCCACGGCAGAGGGCTGGCTAGAGCGCAGGGTCAGCAGTTGTGGCACATGGGCTTCAGTAGTTGTGGCTCGCGGGCTCTAGAGCACAGGCTCAGTAGTTGTGGCGCACAGACTTAGTTGCTCCGGGCATGTGGGGTCTTCCCAGACCAGGGCTCGAACCCGTGTCCCCTGCATTGGCAGGCGGACTCTCAACCACTGAGCCGCCAGGGAAGCCCTCCCCTGCCTCTTGTTTCTAGAGAGCTGAAGTCTCCCAGGCCTCCTGGAGTCACAAAGGAGCAGCTCAAGAAGCTAATGATTAGGACCAAGAGTCACAGACTCAGGGGCTGATGCACATTCCTGAGCCATTTTACTAATACTCTAACTGCCACCAGAAGGAAAAGGCTGGCTGCGAGATGACCAGAGTGCAGCCGTGACATAAGCTGCTCCATCTGGAGCAGAACGGAGTCTGTGGCACTCGAGACAACTGAGTCTTGTCTCACGGTTCCAAGAACTGTGGCCTCGAGAGAACGGGATTAACATTATTGCTCACGTTGACCTATGTCTTTGTGTAGCTCGCTCTGCCCATATATGTAAGCAGGCAACTAAAACTGTCAGCAAAGAGGTGCTGTCGACAGACCGATGTCGACATCCTTCACTCTGGGAATACGGCACCTATGTCTGCAGGAAAACGTTACAGAAGACAGGCCTTCACCCCTAATCCCACAGAAATGGAACGCTGTTCCAAGTGGGGATCTGTAAGCAGCTCTTTGCAAGAGGTCCCTCTGTCTTGTCACTAACCTTAAACCAGCCACCCCCATGCTCTACTCATCTCTGGCACAAGCACACCTTCCAAACCTTCTGATCACACGATACCTTGCTTAACATGTTGCTTCTCTCCATAGATCAAAGTAGAAACAAAAAATAAGCAACTGACAGACACCCCAATCTCTTCCCCAGCTTCCCCTCCAGTAATCTCGCGAACAAACTGCATGAACGAGACAGCATCTAAAAACAGGTCGCGAGGAGTCGACCATCCTGCACACAGTGGGGAATGGCAGCGACTCTGACCCCAGTGTCTCCACGATTAACTGACATTACTGCCTCTTTTTCCTTAAAAAACTTTCACGGCTGAGCAGAATCTTGGGAGTAGGTTTGGGGGACACTGAGTACGACTTCTCCCCCACGTTGCTGGTTTTCTGATTAAAAGCACCGTTTTCCATTTCTACCAACACCTGCCTCTCCAGCATGGATCTCCAAACAGCGAGCGGCTGGACCTGAGTTCAGTAACATTTTTACCTAAGGAAAAAAAAAAAACTTCCACCCTGAGCCCAATTTTAACTGATAATCTCAGGCTGGGCACTGCCTCACAAGAGCCAGGCGCACTCTCAGCTCTCCTGGGCACGTCTCCGCGTCCTCTCCCACCTCCTCCCCGCCCCTAAGTGCCCTGAGAAAAGCTCCCCTCCCCCCCCACACACACACACAGAGGCACACACACGTTCCTCCCATCTACTCAGGGACATGCCCCCAGGACAGCCCAAGGCTGGGCAGGGGAAGTGAGGGAGGGCTTGGTCATCACAACTCTGCCGTGCCAGACGCCCCAACACAGCATCTCACAGCGAGACGCGTGGGATGTGGGGGCTCCCACTCCGCAGAGGACAGCGGCGGCCAACTTTGGGGCCAGTTTGACCTTGTTGCTGTTTGCCAGGAACGTGCCGGCACCACCATGTTGAGTGAGCCCACTGCTCCCCGAGCCCAAGGGGCACAAGCACGAGCCCCGCACCCACACGCGCAGACCAAAGCCCACCTCCTGCCCCAGCAGGCCCCTCCCCAAGGGTGGGAGTACTGCCAGCTCACCGGAACCTGCCCCCACAGTACCCAGGGCCAGGCCTCTCCTGCACAGCCGCAAAGCACCTCAGACCAAGGCGGGCGGGGCAGTGCAGGAGCACAAGCGGGGTCTCCCCGACCCCCCAAACTGCAGCTTTAAGCAGCCTCCTCAGAGAGGGGCGGGGCTCGTCCGGTCCCTGGGTGCATGGTTGGGAGCAGAGTAAGTGGTCCAGTCAGCCCCCTTCAGCAGCAGGACTGAGGCCCGGAGGCTCCCAGAGGGGCCCGCCCCGGAACGAGAGGACCTGAAGACCACCCCACGCTCCCCGACACCTGCTGCCCCAGCCAGCGGCCTCCCCCCGGGGGGCCTAGGTGGCAGTAACCTCGTCCTGACTCAGGCCCTCAGGGGTTGTATCAGATTCGGGGCACTCGGCAGGCTGAGGGCCTTGTGAGCACTGCCTCATCTGGACAGCATTAGGCCTCAGAAAACAAGGACCCTCAGGGTTGACACTGAAAGCACAAGGCCCAGGACACCCACTGAAGAGCCAAAGGAGTGGGGTGTGGCCAGACTCTCTGAGCCTGACAGACCACTCACCGCCCTCCCAACCCACGTGCCCCATCACATCCCCCAAATGCCCACCAATCCCGTCCCCAACCCAACCCCTACACTCACGCTCACTCAGACTCAGGCGCACACACGCAAGTGTACGCAAGCGTGCGCACGCACGCGCACACACGCACACACGGCTGTCCTCACACTTAGTTGGAGGGTGCTGACCGTGGTGCTGAATTCCAGCTGCCGGGCCCTGCTCCGGTGTGGCCTCAGGACATGCCCACAGGAACTTTTGCCTGTTTAGGAAAAATCACCTGCTTGGAAATTTACCTCAAAGGCAAGAAGTGGGACAGAGAGGGGTGAGGTCTGGCCCCGCTGAGCCCCTGCCACAGGGACATTACCTCTCCAGGCCCTGCCCTGCTGGGCCGGGCAGTGGGAAGGGCGCCCGGGCAGCCGGGGCTCCACGTGAGCAGCAAACCCCCTGCAAAGCCCGGGAGACCCTCGTGGCCCTGAACCCTCAGACTTCTCCGTGGGGAAAGCCCCCCGCGCCCGCCCTGCGGTCCTCTCTGTCCTTCCTGCTTGTCTGATTCCTTGAAGAACTTCATTATTTACGTTCACGTGTCTTACCCCAAGTTCTTCCTCTGGCCTGTCTATACATCAGAACAGGCAGCGACCTCCCTGGATGTCCCCACTGTGTTCCCAGCGTCCAGGGTGGCCTGGCCAGGAGGAGCTCACGTCCCAGCTGTCAAGACATGCTAACCAGGGCTTCCTTGGTGGCGCAGTTGTTGAGAATCCGCCTGCCAGTGCAGGGGACACGGGGCCACCGCACCACAACGAAGAGTAGTCCCTGCTCGCCACAACTAGAGAAAGCCCACGTGTAGTGATGAAGACCCAACGCAGCCATAAATAAATAAATAAAATAAATCTAAAAAAAAAAAGAATGAATGATGGGGGAATTTCCTGGTGGTCCAGTGGCTGGGACTCCGTGCTTTCACTGCTGGGGCCTGGGCTCGATCCCTGGTCAGGGAACTAAGATCCCACAGGAAGTGTGGTGTGGCCAAAAAAAAAATTTGTTTAAAAAAAAAAAAAAAAAAAAAAGACATGCTAACCAGGCCCCTGGCCTTCCTGGGGCAGCAGCGAGTCTGTAGCCAGAGCCTGGCCAGAGTCAAGACCCAGCTCAGAGTCCAGCTCTGCTCCTCCTGGAGCTCCTGACCTTGGACAAGTCCCCTAAAGGTCTCCGGGCCAACACCACCTGCCCGGTGGGTGGTTGGGAAGATGAACTGAGATGGGCTGCAGTCCAAGTGCCCAGGAGCACATTAGCGTGGCCCCGGGGTGTGCGGGCACCCAGGGGATCCACAGTGCATGGCCAGCCCCCCAGGGACATGCGCTGTGGTCAGCAAGTGTGCAGTGTGTACGCACAGGGTGGGGGGGGGGGGGTTTGTTCACAGAACACACACCATCCCCACTCACCATACACCCAGGCAGCTGGTGGGCACTTGGCTCCGATCCCATTGGCTGAGACCTCTGCCCACTGCTGAACGCTGAGGAAAGACTCGGGGTGACTTAGGGAGGGGGGCAAAGAAACTTCCAGAAGCATGCTGGCCCGAGTGGCCAGGCAAGGGGTGGAGGGGGAGAGCACTCTGCACCTGGAGCCAGGAGTGGGTCTGTGCTCGTACCCTGGCCTTTTCCTTCCTTTGAAACTTCTGGAACAGTTGCCATGGAAACTCAGAGGCCAGTGGTCAGGAGTAGCTGAGGAGTAGGCAGCAGTCGGGCACCGGTCAGCTGGGCCTGCTGGGAGGGCCAGGTGGGACCAGTCACCCACCTCCCTCCGCAACCCTCCACCACCACCAGAAAGAAAACCTGGGGAACCTCCCTGGCAGTCCAGTGGTTAAGACTTCGCCTTCCAGTGCAGGGGGTGCGGATTCGATCCCTGGTCGCGGAGCTAAGACCCCACAAGCCTCACGGCCAAAAAAACGAAACATAAAACAGAAGCAATACTGTAACAAATTCAATAAAGACTTAAAAAACAAGAAAAAATGTCCACATCCAAAAAAAAAAAAAACACCTTAAAAAAGAAAGAAAGAAAGAAAACCTGGGTTCAGGGCCTCTCTTGGGAAGCTGCAGGATTTCCCTCTGGGCTGGCAGTCAGGGCTACAGATGTGGAGGAATCCGTGTGAGGATGCTGGACGTGAAGGGCCAGTGACCACGCCTGGAAGAATCTGACGGATCTTTGCGCCCTCACGGGCACATGCCCTCTGCAGGACGGCGGGCGCCAACCCCTGCACCCCCACCTCATCCTCCGTTAGCAGGATGGGGTGACCCCGGGTGGCTGGTCAGCTACAAGTGGTGGACAGAGATGGGCCAGGCCATTTCAGGGCCCGAGGATGCTCATCTCTGCGTGTGTCTGCTTTTTGCCTGCTCTGCTCAGGCCAGCCTAGGACTCTCCACAGTGGAACCCAGGCGGCCCGTGGGAAGAACCTTTGTGGGGTCCCGGGGCCTTTCTTTTATATCTTCTGTCTGGCGGTGTGGGTGATGAAATAAAAATCCATATTTTAAGGCAAGTGAGAAAAACTTATACATTTTTTTCTCTGCCCTTTGGCCTCCTCCCTCCCCTCCGGGGTGCATTATGCATTAACCAGACCTCCCCAACAGCAGAAATACCTGCGCAGCCATAAAGATCAATTTTTCTTCTTCTGGTACCAGCCACGTAATTCCCTAAAAGATAACATTCCTTTCTTAGTCCTGTAAGGGGGCATCAATGACCCACCACTCGTCCTGTACGTGCAGACGTCTTTGGTGGACTTTATGGACAAGGCCACTATATCATTTCCCTTAAAGATAATGACTGGTGCAGAACAGACTAATCAGACGACCTGGGGAGATACTGGGCTGCACCTAATGAAAGTTCTTAGCTTAAATACTTACTTATGACCTTGTTAACGTTACTAGCTATATTACCTGTACTCTGCCTATTTTACCCGATTATTGGTTTTTGCGTTACCAAACGTGTGACTGAACCTCTGATAAAATTAATGACTAGGGGACTTGAAACCACTGATCAAATACACAGTTGTATAAGATCAATGATTGTAATAGTGCAGCTCTGGATGTGGGACAAAGTGACAAGAGGAAACTGTTTTCTGGACCATGACAGACTGTGAGACAGGTGGCCGGAGGCTTGGGCTATTGTTAACGGGGCCTGGTCCAGGAACAGCCCATCGAGTGGCCCATCCATGGAATCCTCACCTGACCAGGGAATGAGCATTCCTAGTGCCATGGGACAAATTGGTCATGAAATACCTCCCAAACCTGGGTAGAAATTAAGACCGAAAGGGAGGGGATTGTACACAAAGACCGCTGCCCACCATCCAGCTCTACAAGAATCAAGTCAGCCACTGGAGTTGCTGACCTAACAGCACATCCGGAAAGGAATTCAGAGCGGAGATCAAGGCGGAACTGGCCCTCAGGAAATACTTTCAGGAGAAAATTTTATGAGCCCCGTTTCTTGCCTCTTCCCATACTTAGAAAAGCACTAAAACCATTAGCTAAGAGACCTGTTCCTGGAGAACAGCAGTGACCTTCTACCAAACTGTGTGCTTGGGTGCATGTACACCATCGTCAAAATCACATATACGTGTGCTGACCTCCCCCCTCACCTCTTCCCAACAGTCCTCAGAGCCCCCTGAGAGGCTGTCTCCTGGGTTATAAACCTCAGGCCGGCACCAATAAAAGTGTCCATTTCTTTCTTAGACCGACTACTGATTAGCCTTTTCATCCACACAGAGGCACGCCCATGCTTTTTAGTAACATTTCGGTAGCTTTTCTGGAGGCTTCTGGATGCGGGGATTCGTCACCCGCTCCCGGCAGGCCAGGTGCACAGCTGCTCCGCGGGGGCAATCAGCTTAGAAACAGAGCCTCTGGTCCCTAAACCCGGGGGCGCCAGCCAGGTTTTCACCCCTCGTCCCGGGAGGTGAACTGCGGCGCGAGGCGTCTCACCGCCAAGGACCTGAGAAGCGCGCGCCCCGGCGACCCTCCGCTGGTGCCCCCACCCGCGTGCACCGCAGCCCCGCGGGCTCAAGCGCCCCGCTCCCCGCCGTGGGTCACGTGCGCCTCCCCGCTCGCTGCCCCGTCCCCACCCCACCTGCCCTCCACCCCGTGCGCCCCGCCCCCGCGAGCCGGTGGGGCGTCCTGGTCCCGCGGCCCCACACCGCCACCTGGCGGCCCGGCCTGGGATGCGCGGAAGCGGTCCCCGCGTGGCCCCCAGGACGCACCGGGCTCCTCAGGGTGGTGGCCGCGGGCGAGCCCATTCCCATTCTCCCTCCGGCCTGCTTCCTCGCCCCGCTGGTCCTGGCCTCTGGCACAGACCCGCCGCTGCACTGGGGCGGAGAGCGCCCCAGAGACCCCATGCCCACTGGTGAATTAGCATCTCTGGTCCCTCTGCCCAGGGGGCTGCAGTTAGGGCTCTTAGGTTAACCCCACTTCAGAGCTGAGGACACTGAGGCCCAGAGAGTGAAATGCTGTCTGCATCCGGAGGCGGGGGTATGAGCCCCGACTCCGTGCTGGGGGTGGGGGGGCAGGGGGCCCTGGGACGGCCCTGCCAGGAACGCCGTGGGGCAAGGCCTGGAGACCCCACCCCTTCTTCTGGTGCCCAAATGAGGAGCCTCGGTCCGAGGATGGCACCACCCCCCCAACCTACTTCTCCGAATGTCTCCCTTCTTCCAGAAATCCCCGACATGCCCTCACCCTGAGTTTGCAGAGGGCCCCTCCCAGGGGACGGCCCCTCCCCTCCGCTCTGGTGCAGGTCCTTGGCCCGGCCGGGCTTGGGGGCTACACCTGGCTTCCTCGCTGGGTCTGCCCTGGGAGGGGAGGGGAGGGGAGGGACCGTGAGGGTGGGAGTACTCGCACAGGTTCTTTCCAGGGTGTAGTCTGCAATGTTGGGGGGTCTTCGGTCCTTCCTCAAACTCCTGGGAGCCAGTTCTCAGGGCTGGGCTGGATGTGCAGGCCTGGTTGAATTGACAAGTGAAATTCTTGTCACCACCCTGCCCCAACACGTCCAAAAAAGGCTCAGTGCTGGCCTTCAGGCACGGCTGGATCCAAGTGCTCCAAGAACACCACTCTTTCGTGTTCTGTATTGGCCTCACTTTCAGCCAAGCTCTCGAGAAGCAGCAGTCTAGGTGGCCCTAGGCAGAAAAGCTGACCTCCTACCAGCCCCCAGAACATGTACAGCTCCTTTCTGTGGAGTGCCTGTGTCCCTCCCCTCCCCTCCCGCGCCCAGTCCCCCCACTCCTTGCACCCTCTCTCTTCCTTAGCATGCCCCACCCTGCCACCACTGCTGCAGCAGCCACCACCGCCCATCCCCCAAGAGTATAAATATGCTCCAGCATCTCCCGTCTTTCAGCAGGCCTCCTTCCACCTCCCCTCCCCACACAGCCTCTCCCAAGGTTACGTGCGGTCTGATCCCCATCCCCTCTCCCCACTCGCTCCCCACTCAGCACAATCCCAACTGCAAGCCCCCCTGGCTTCCTTGGGCAGCTGCTCACCCCTCTCTGGCACCCCTTGACCCCAGCCTAATGATTAACCTTGTCCTGGCCCCGAACCCTTCACGTGGCACCCCAAGGACTCTGGAGCCACACAAACTTTGCCACACACCCCCTGCCCTGGACAACACTTCCAGACGCTGTGGGAACTGTGGGTCCCCCACCCCTCATCTGTCCAGCGCCAGGACGTGTCCACCTCCCTCCCAGCCACTGCCACCTACACCTTCCTCCTGGCTACATCCCATCCAAGCCAGTCCCCACCTAGAAACACAGCTTCATTTTTTTATCCACATTCACTTATTTCTACGCCTTTACCGAGATACTGCGGATGCACAGTGAACTGCCCGTATTTCCAGCGTGCCATCTGAAATGTTCCGACACTTGCATGCACCACCACAATCAAGATGACAAACATCCCAGGACCCCAAAGTTTCCTCGCACCCTTTGCAGGACTCCCCCCACCCCCCAGGCCACCCCAACGCTCCACATAAAGGAAACCCCACGGGGCCCTCTGGCCAGGCTGTGTTCCCTCATCATCACCCCCATCACCCCGAGACTCATCGTGGCACCGAGCGGCCCCTCCCTGTAGCAACAGGCCAACATATCCCTTCACCTGTAGAGGGACAGTTAGGGTTCCTCCAGTTTTTAGCCATTTGAGATAAAGCTGCTATGAAAACTCGTGTACAATCTTTGCACAGACGGCTCTTCCATTTCTCTTGGGTGAGAGCCCAGGAGTGCGTTGGCAGGGTGTGGGAGTGGACGTGGTCATAACACACATCTCACTTCTGAAGAAATTGCCCAGGGCTGTGCATCCTGCAGCCCCGCAGCTCCCGGGCCCTCATCCTCCCGGCACTTGGCATGGCCAGTCTTTTCCTGATGGTGTGCTGCTGGCATCTCACTGTGCTTCTAATTTCCAAACAAGCAGACAAAGTGTGCTTGCCTTCCTCCCCAGCTGCACCAGCAGGAGAAGCCCTGTCCCCCCCAACACACACATACACCCCTCTGCCCAGGCCACGGCCTCCGCTATGCCCTGCCACCCGGTGGGTTCCTGGCCACCTCTTCCGGCCCAAGTCCGACCCCCTCCGTGACGGCGCCTGGCCCTCTCGCTGGCACTCGCTGAACAAATACATTTTAGAAAAGAAATAGATCTGTGCAGGCCTGTTCTCCTCAAAAACAGAGAGATTCTGGCAGTTAGGACTTAAAGCCTGATGCAACCGCCCCAATAAGCAGCTACATTTGTAAGTAGGAATGTGACTTGTTTCCCTTGCGAGTCTCTGAAGGAAACAGGACACGTCCCCTTGGGCTGGTCCTTCCTGGGCCAGGTGACCCAGGTGAGGCCAGAACGATCTGGAGAACAGAGAGGCTGCCAGCCTGTCGCTGTGGAAGGGGAGCTCGGAAAGGCTGCTTATGGCCTGGGGCTAAGAGCATACGTCCACCGTGAGAGCATGCACTGGTTGAGCACTTGCTGTATGCAAGGCATGAAGGCTACGCAGGTCTCAAAGGGGTCCCCAAAGCTGCTCAGATCGACAGAACATGAGACCAGAACAGCTTGCCTTGTGGCCTCGGATACTGGGACGGGCAGGGCTGAGGGACGCTGGGTGGACTCTTGTTTCTTTTAGATTAAGTTGTTTTTTTTTTTTTAATGCTTTATTTGTTCAGCTGTAATAAGTCATTTTAAGACCTCTGTGTTCTCAGAGATGTTTTCTTTCTTTCCCTTTCTTCTCTCTCTCTCTCTTTAGGCTACATTGGGTCTTCGTTGCTGCACACAGGCTCCCTCTAGTAGTGGCGAGTGGGGGCTACTCTTTGTTGCAGTGCACGGGCTTCTCGTTGCGGTGGCTTCTCTTGTGGCAGAGCATGGGCTCTAGGTGCACGGGCTTTGGTAGTTGTGGCATGAGGGCTCAGTAGTTGTGGCTCATGGGCTCCAGAGCGCAGGCTCAGTAGTTGTGGCGCACGGGCTTAGCTGCTCCGTGGCATGTGGGATCTTCCCGGACCAGGGCTCGAACCCGCGTCCCCTGCACTGGCAGGTGGATTCTTAACCACTGCACCACCAGGAAAGTCCTCTTTTAGATAAAAGTTTACACTTGGAGACCACAGTTATGACAGAAGGGAAAACAAGTGAACTGTGGATAATCACAAGATGTGCCTTGATAACAGCACTCCCAGAAGATCACAAGCTGTCTCCTACTTAGCACACCTATCCCGAGACACTCGCGTGCCTTCCCGCGCGGCACCACGTCACCTGCCCAGGTGGAGCTGAGGCCCCACCCAGGGGGTCCGACGCTCAGCTCTGGAGTCTTTCCCCCACGCTCTCCTGAGGTACACTTCACACACGCTAAAACACACAGATCTTAACCTGTCAGCCTAACCTTTCACATGTGTTCACACCCACGTGACCACTGCCCGGATCCCGACGGCACTTCCATCAGCCCAGAGGGCCCAGGGCCCCTCCAGCCTGGGGAACGCGCTCAGACACCCGTCACAGCTGGGAGTTCTGCCCATTCTCGAGCTCCAGGCAAACGAACAGGGTCGGGTGAGCGGGGGCTTCCGCGGCAGGCTTCTCCCAGCGTAATTCTCAGGAAACTCGTGGGTACGTTACTGACCGCATCATCAGCGCGTTCCACTTACTCCCGGGGAGTATTTCACTGAATAAATACCCTCTGGTTTGCCTGCACTCACCTTCCGATGGACACGTGGGCCGTCCCCATTTTACTCCATCAACGAGCAGAGCCTCAGTGAGCATCCTCGCAAGGTGTCTCCGGAGGACAAGGCACCCATTTCCCTGAGTAGATGCAGAGGGGTGGAGCTGCAGGGTCACGCACGTTTACGTTACCAGGTGTGACACGGTTTCCCAAGTGGTTCCGCCCCGTTACACACTGAGAGCCTGTGTGAAGCTCCACCCACACACCACACCGTCAACCTTTATCATCTGAGCCAACGTGGGTGAGTGGTGGAATCTCACCGTGGTTTTGTGTTTCTCCGATGACCCGTAACGACGAGCACCTTTTCATTTGCCTGTTGGCTCACGGGCAGACCTTCCCCGTCCAAGGGTCTCGCACGTTCTTTACCAAGCTGTCTTCTGACTGCTGAGCTGTGGAATTCTTTGTATATTCTGGACACAAGTCCTTTGCCGGGCGTATACTTTGCAAATATTTTCTGGAAGTCTCTGGCTTGCCCTCTCACTGTCACAAGAGCATCTTTCGACGAGAGAAAGTTTGTAACTTTAAAGTCCAATTTTCCAATGTTTTCTCTGTGGTTTGTGCCTTCTACGCCCTTAGAAATCCCTGCCCACTCCCACGTCATGACGATCTCTGATGTTTTCTCCCAGAAGCTTTGCAGCTTTAGCCCCCGTTTTCAGGCCTGCGATCCATCTCGAAGTGATACCTGTGGTGTGAGGGCTCACGTCCCCCCAACCACCCCTAGGGCATCCGGTCACACCAGCGAAAACCTAGGGACCATAACGTATGGATCCCTTTCTGGACTCTCTGTTTTGTTCACGGATCCTGCCTGTACTTTACGCCACTGCCATGCTGTCCCGATTATTGCAGCTCTACTGGAGTCATGAAATCTGGGGCTGGAAATACTTGTCTTGCTCTAGATTTTGTCTTGGCTGCCCCAAGCCCTCTGCGGATTCATGTAAGTTTCTAGAATCCGATTGTCAGTTTCTATGAAGACTGCTGGGATCCTAACGGGGACAGCATCAAATCACTTGGGAGAGAACCGCTATCTTCACAATACTGGGACCCCTCCGTGGGTACAGCGAAATTCCTCCCTTTAGGTCTCCTTTCGTCTCTCTAACTTCAGTGTAAAGATCTTAGACCTCTTTAATTGTATGTATTCCCACGTATCCCAATGTTTCTGGTGGTGGTGTTAATGCTATTTTTCTCACTTTCTAGCTTTTTGCTGCTGGCGTCAGGGATTACGGTTGATTCTGGATACTGACCTTGCACCCCGAAATCTTACAAAACGCACAAGCACCGGAACCATTTCAGCACCGTGTGCATGGATTCTTTCGGGATTTCTGTGCACTCGACTGCGTCGCCTCAGGGTCCTGCCCTCACCTTCAGTCCTCATTTCTCTCTCTCGCCTTTCTGCCCGACTGGGACTGCAGTTCCCTGGGGAATGGACGTGGTGAAAGCAGACGTCCTTGTCGTGGCCCTGGCCCATCCCCACAGCACTCTACCCCAAGCCCACAGAGGTACGCGAATCGGACTTCGGACAACTGGTAAGGTGTTGTGCTGAAACGCTGAACAGCACCCAGCGCCCACAGGAGGGAGAAATAACGGATAAAGGCGCCTCGAGGCTGCTGGCCACGCTTCTGCCAGGGATCATCCACGGCGAGCGTCAGTCTGTGCCTCGGCGAGGCCCCTGGCAGAACGACTGGGCCCAGTAGGACGTGCAGAGAAGCCCGAACTAAAGCTATTGCACCTGCAGAAACCCAAGCGCTGCTGCCCTTTACTGACTGACCTAGTTTATTTCAGGCCAAGAACTTACTGAAAACAAAGTATTAGTCGTGACAGAAAGTCCAAGTGTGACCTAATCAATCAGCCGCCTCGGGCGTTTTCACACAGGGGGAAGACTGGAAGTTGTGCCCCTGGTACTCCCTGCTCAGGCTCTGAAAATTCAGATTTAGTTTCTTTCATCATCCAAAATCACAGGCGTTACGGGTTGAACTGCAATCCCCGCCCCGTCCCTTAAGAAAAAAAAAAGCTTATGCCGGGGTTGTGTGGCAGTCCTAACACTCCAGGACCTCAGAACGTGACCTTATTTGGACACAGGGTCTTCACAGAGGTCATCAAGTTCAAATGAGATCACTAGGACGGGCCCTCATCCAAACGACTGGTATCCTGTGAAAAGGAGAAACTCAGACACAAAGACAGATGCACACACGGCGAAAACACCACGGAAAGGTGAAGGGGTGATGCTTCTATGCCCCAAGGAACATCCAAGATGTCCGCGACCACCAGAAGCCGGGGGACCAGGGCACATCCTCCGCCACCGCACTCAGAACCAACACGGCCCACACACCTGGGTCTCGACTTCGGCCTACAGAACGGAGACGACCAGAACCTGTGGTCTCAGCCACCCGGTCCATGGTGCTCTGTCACAGCAGCCCCAGGCAACTGACGCAACAGGTACCAGAGTGAGACCGTAACTCATAAATAAGCCCACGGATCATGGGAGATCCAGCAAACCCATCAAAATTAACGTGAAAGCTAGATGCCGAATCCATCACGCCAGCGACAGGGTCTGTGGCTCTCGAGAGTCCGAGTGCTGGTGGGGACTTAGGCGGCTAAGCCTCTGAAAGGGGGGCCCCTCAGGAGCTATGGTTCATCAAGGCCAACCTGTCATGCTCACCGCCAGATGGGGCGGGGCCTCCAGAGACCCCCACCCTCCCCATCCAGGGGGTGGGTCCACATCAGGGCTGGGGCCGCCCCCCCCCCCGGATCTCCCCCACCCCTCGCCTTACCTTCCCTCTCCCAGGGGTGCCCCTGTGCCTCTGCACGGACGGGAGCCCGGCGTCCACGCTGGGGGCGGGGGCCCCCCCCCCCCCCGGATCTCCCCCACCCCTCGCCTTACCTTCCCTCTCCCAGGGGTGCCCCTGTGCCTCTGCACGGACGGGAGCCCGGCGTCCACGCTGCGCAAGTCCATCTGTGTCCGACGTGCGGAGCCCCAGGCTGAGGGCAAGGCCTGAGCTCGGCTTCCGGGCCCTCGGACGTGACCCACCGGGTCCTACTCTGGAGCACGCAGGTCCTGTCCTTGGAAGTGAGGCTATTTCTACCAGATTTGCTGGGTTTTAGACACTGATTCTAACAAGTAGCTCATAAATACACACCTCAGCAGAACCAGAGCTGAATCTCTGGCAGCAGAATCTACAACTGGAAAACTGGGAAAAATAGGCAAAACAAATACAGATAAATTTGTTTTTAATAAAGGAGTTAATTTTCTTTCAATCCTATATAAAACAATAGCAATTAAAAACTTCATTTTTGAAAGTAAAATATTTACATATGAACAAGTAACTGTGCAAAATTTACATGAAAAAATGGAAAGACAGGGATTTCCTAAAAGACAAAATAAAAGGTGTAACAGTTTTCAGGCGTTGGTAAAAAATACTGATCAGCATTCAGTTCACACGCGCGAATAAAGTCTAACGTGAGAATTCACACGGAGAAAGCCGGAGTATTTACAGTCATAAAAGTACTATCAATAGACAATTTAATACAATAACCTCTGAAAATATAAAGAACCAATTAGTATATTTGTAATAAAAAAATAGGTACAAAGAAGGGGCTTTTGCTCTGGACGTCTGTAAAGCGAGTCCACAGCTTGCATACAGCCTCTTAGCAAAATAATTATAGCTACATAGCCGTCCTCACGTTGTGTGCCAAAGGTTATGTACAATTACTGACAAAATACACCAACCAGTTTTCAACACTTGATTCACACTGAGAAACAGTCTTCTGATGATTCTCCTCAACTCTGGTTTTATTTCATCTAAGTTTTCTCACTTTTAGCTAAAAAACAGTGCAAGTAAAATAGATTTTATGCTGAAAAGGTTTTCATTTCTTTTAACTTTACAGCTTTACAAACGATAGCAAATAAAATGCATTTGTACAGATGCTGACCCCACACATTCAGAAGGAGCCGCGTCACCGGGCCCCGCGAAGCAGAAGGGGAGGAGCCCCAGGCGCAGGCGGGCGGTGAGCTGCCCGCGCCCTGAGGGTCCTGAATGGAGGGCCGGGGACGGGAGGGAGATAAATAGTCTAAAAAAATCAGTTTGCTTTGCCAACTGACTAATACAAAAATAAAATAAATGAAATGAGGTCATCGGCTGTAGACACACACCTCCGCAGTAAGTTGGGTTGAACTAAACCAAATGCACAAACGATGTAGAAACCGCTATGAGGTGACAGAGGGCAGCTACTTATTTGCTAAACGATTCCATCAGTTTTTATATATGGCTTGTTTGGCAAGAAGGCCACTCGATCAAAGATGAGTTAAGATTTAATTGTCCTTTAAGAGTACCCGCGGGCCTCTTGTTCTCTGTTACAGAAACGTGTTTTCCTTCATACTGAAGAGTTGACTTAGAAACAGGAATATAAAACTGTTCCATTGTAAAGAGGTGGCTGTTTTTTAAACAATATCCCATTTGCTTGTTACAAAAAGGCGTAATCTGCAAATATAGAAAAAGTCCCCAGGCGTCTCCGTCTAAGAGGCCGCGTCCGTGCTACTTAAGGAATGCTTTGTAGAGCAACAGTGAATGGCTTGTCTCACGTTCATTTTCTAAACAAAATATGAGGTCCCTGAGGTTGACCCGCGTGATCCTTTGTCGCGTGAACTGTCTGGGGGTTCCGACGCCGGAACTGCCTGGGACCGCTGAGCCTGGGCCCGAGCCCTGGTGACGAGAAAGGAGAAGACAGCCGAGTTAGTGGTGTGCAGAGGTGGGCAGGGCCCTCGGCGCTGGAAGGAAGGGGCAGGGCCAGGTGCCGCCCCAGGACCAACTCACGTTTCC
>NW_006789032.1:1790294-1795987 GCF_000442215.2 Lipotes vexillifer | reverse complement strand
TTCCCTACAGGTGTCCCAAGAAACCCTGGCTCTGGAGGAAGCCAGGCCTACTGCTGGAGCTGAAGTGCTTTACGAGTCCCTAACGGGGAGGGGTGAGAGCAGGGGGCACGCCGACCCTCCAGGACTGGTGCTCTCAGGCACGCGCTCGAGAACACTAACCCCGAGATTCCCCCCAGAGCTCAGACTCTGGCCCCTGGGGCACGAGGAAGGAAAAGGTGGCGGCTCCTGCCCCAAGGGGACGGCAGAACAGCTCCAGGGCTTGTGGCTGGCGTCCCCGACCTCCAGGCGTCCAGGGACTCAGGTGTGCTGACGCTGTGCCCGCGGCGGCCGTGACATCCCCGCTTCGCCGGCAAAGGCACACTTCCCAAGGCCGCAAGGTCTAGACTCCTGGGCTGGGCGGGCTGGTGGTGGTCGGCTGGCTGCGCCGAGGGCTCCACAGTCACCACGTCGTCCATGGCCTGGAGGGGGCTCCCTGCTTCCCCGGGCTGACAGCGGCAGTTCGGCCGGCCTGCACCGCTCGGCGCCCAGCCTGGTCGGCCCGCGGGGGATCCGGGCGACGGCTGGCTGGGGCTCTGACGCCTGCCTGCTTGGCACAGGCGGGTTTCCGGGCGCTCTCCTGCCGCGTCGCCGCCCCTCAGCAGCAGCGTCCCGTGGTTTCAGCACGTCACCACCTCCAACCGACACTCGCAGGCATGAACCACGCAACTCCCAACCGGACAGTCCTCGGTCTTCCACTCGGAATGAACACTGAGTGTCTGTATTCTGATGGTTAAAGTCGCTCTTGTATATTTGAAGCGTAAAGCTTACAGTGGTATTTTTACAGCGTTTTCTCGAAGTTTAAGGTGGGAGCGATGAGCCCTATGATGCTGGAGGAGGCGGCAGCACAGCAAGCAGCCAGCAGGTGGCACGTGAGGCTGGTCCCTCCTGGGCACTCAGGGCAGCTCAGGGCACGCACGCCCTTCTTCCACCTTCCACCGTTAACCGCGTGTTCTTTACGCCCCCTTCAGACACCCTTAAACCACCGGGTTCCCTCCTCCAGGCCAGTCCTCTGGTGACTACTTTTCCGTGTTTGGAACAACTATTTAGGTTTTCTTGGCAGTTTCCCCTGAGTCTCCATAACGGCCCTAAAGGAGCGTTTTGTGAGCAAGACAAACAGCGCCCCTGAAAAGGGGGTGATGAAAGCACACAGTTTAGAGGAGCCAGGAGGAAAACGGGGTTCCGACTCCGCAGCCGGAGAGCTGGCCTGCGCCGGGGGCCCTGCGGGTGTGAAGCCTCTGCACCACGGGGGAGCCTGCAGGCCAAGCCGAGGCCAGTGCCTGGCCAGACGGCTGGGGCGGGGCGGCGGGGCCGTCAGGCGGGTGGGAGCTCCTCCCCGCCCGGGACAGACAGGGCGGCGCCAGACCTTGGGGCTCGTGGAGACCAAAGCGCTCCCTCAACCATGGGCCAGGTGTCTTCTGTGACACTCGCTACAACTCTGGGCCACGTGTGATGTTCTTACTTTCAAAACAGTTCAACGGCCAAAACCAGCTGGGACAGGGGTGAGGGCTCCCTTCAGGCACAGCATTTAAAGCTGAAACTCAAGAAATCCCTGCAAGTAATATTTTAATGAGATCTTCTTTAGCAGTCAGAAGTGCTTCCAAACAATCCGGACGGGCAAGCGTTAGCACAGCCCACAGCCAGGGCTCCGGGGCCAGGACCACACCGGCCCCACTCCGCACGTCTCAGGCTCCAAGGGTCACGACGCTGCCACGCGTCACTGTTCTATGGACTTGAATGAGAAGCCTACGTGCTCAAAGGCATCCTACTTGACAACTCAAATGACTTCTGATTTCATGGGGTGAGTGCTGTCCTTTAATCGTACTGCCCTTGGGGTGTCCCGGCCAGAGAAGGTGGTCACAGGAACCCAGCGCCCAGCCTGCGGGCGCGAGGACCAGTCCGGCCCAGAGCCCCATGCGGGAAGCCTGGGGAAGCGGCCCTCGGGCACGGCAGCTGAGTGACCAGCAGTGACCTCAGATGACAGAAAACTGCGGGGCAGGTGCCCGCGTCCACCTTCAACAACATTCACACTCCAGCAAAGAGGCTGATTCGGTGTGTTTTGTTTTGTATTTGCAGGCACTGGGGTTGAAACAAAGCGACCGTGGACACACGGTTTACATTCTCCCGGAGGCCAGCTTCCTCCCTGAAAGTGCTGTGTGACCATTCATCATGTCCTGTCACAGGACTGTTGAGAGGATTCATGAAAGGAGGCTGGTATCTCCTTTGAAGGCAATCTTTCCACTGTCAAAAACACCACAACCAACCTGACAGGCAACAAACACTCAAGGTGAAAACCAAATGGAAACAATCACCTCCGTCCCAACCCCACCTGGCTCGCGGGGTCACTTCGCTGGAGCCCACAGGGCCGTGCACAACCAGTGGTGGCAGCCGGTGCAGCTTCAGACCTGCCGTGGCCACTCGCCCAGTCGGCGGAGAGCACCAGCCCCTCGGGGACTGTCTCAGGGGTACTCACACCACGGGGGCCTCGTTGCCGCTCCCCCCAGAGCCCCCTAGACAACAGTGAGAGGTCTGGGCCCACGAGAGGGCACCTCTAACCCGCGTGATGTCCCTGCGTCCCGGATGGCGAGTGACGAGGTCACGGCGCCAAGAGCACAGGCCCCCGCCGGCCTGCTCTGCTCCGCTTTGTGCCAGCGCAGTCCCCACACTTGTCCATGAAACGGAGCCCACGCCCAGCACAGGCAGCTGGAGGGCGCTGTGAAAAGCGGCGGCAACGGAGTCCCTCGGGCACTCGGCTCAGAACAAGGGCCACTCGCAGGAGGCTGAAGACAAGCTCACCCCGGTACCTCCCATGTCTCCCCAAGAACCGTCCAGAACAGGGAGGGAAACACAGACCTACCCGGGGCACGGCACCCGCACAACACGAGGATGGGGCCCGGACCCCACGCGGAACGATGCTCCTGGGCGGGGCCCACACTGCCTCCACGAGGCCAAGCACCAGAGACAGAGCGGGGGGCTGCTTTATCAGGACGCCAGCGGCGGGGGGGGGGGGGGGGGCTCCCGCCAGAGCGGGCCTGGGGGGCCTAAGAGCGCACAGCTTCTGAGATGAGTCCTTTGAAACTGGGCTGCGGCGGCAGGCAAAGAAGTAAGGGGGCGGAACGCAGGGTCCGGCAGGCACAGGGCCTCGCCACCAGAGGGCGCTCAGCCCGCCTCACCCTCGGACAGACCCCTGCGAAGCCACCGGACTCTGCAGAGCTGCCAGCAGAGGGCACCGTCGGAGGGCGAATCTTGTAAACACCCCGGCCATGAAAATGCACACGAGGAAGATAACGCAGGTCCACAAAGAACCACTGCAAAAAATCAGAAGGTGAAACTCCACACGTATCAGAGACAAAGTCAGTCTGGAAAAACAAGAAAACTGTAAGACGATGCTTTCAACAAAACAAAATATACTTAACATCTGAGGATATGAAAATCACCTTGAATCAAAACCTCAAAATTTAGGGGGGAAATGGATTGAAAACCAGAAAGAAATGAGAGTTGATTTGACACAAGAAAGAAATGAGAAAAAAGGACAAAACTACCTCCGAAATTAATATAAACTGTAAAGTGCTCAGGGGAGAAAAGACTCCAATAAAAATGTAGTAAGAGGCAAAGAAGAAAGGCAGAAAAACAAGAGAATAAAAATGAGACAAAGAAAAGAAATTAAAGGGCCAAGAAAAAAAACAGGGGAAAAGCAACCAACCAAAGGAGGACATGTACTCAGTCGTCAGAGCCCCCAGAGAAGGAAGACAAATGTGCGGCAGAGGTTAATACTCAAACTATAATCCAAGGAAACTTTCAAGAAACAGAAAAAAAAAAAAACCTACACACTGAAAGGGCATGTGGGCACCTGGGAAAGTTAACCCATAAAAATCAACTTCGACAAAGCCTCATAAAACTGTCAGCTTTCCAAGATAAAGAAAAGGCCTCCAGGTAAAAAGAGAAAATAAACCATCAAGACGAGAGAATTAACCTGGCATCAGGCTTTCCCAAACCAACACAGAAAGCAATGCAACAGCACTGAAAAATCACTGAAAGCAAGTGTGAACCAACATTTTTATATCCAGCCTAACTGTCCTCCACACATCAAGGCCACAGAAAAACCGTTTCAACCTGCAAAACATCAGGGACTCTGCACCCTGAGCTTTGCGAAGGCTCAGCCACAGGCAGGGGTCGTCCCAACAAGGGCGGGGAAACCTCAGAAAAACGCAGAAATAA
Organism: Lipotes vexillifer; assembly: GCF_000442215.2. Lineage (NCBI taxonomy): Eukaryota > Metazoa > Chordata > Mammalia > Artiodactyla > Lipotidae > Lipotes > Lipotes vexillifer. The sequence continues at coordinate 1,791,733 of NW_006789032.1, read as the reverse complement.
GCATTTATAATATATAAACATGCAGCTGGTGCTACAGCAGAGGTGAGGAAGAGGCTGGGAAACGTCAAGCACTGTGACAAGGTAGAAATGATGTAACAAAGCACGAAAGGGAAAGGGAAGGGGACACAACAGGCTCCGGATGCAGTGTGGCCACCGGGGAGCCGAGGAGAACGCTGACGCAAGCCCAACAGGAAACACACGAGAAAACCGGGGACTGAAGACGCCCAGAAACACTTACATACAAAAGTAACCACTAGAGCGCAGTTACAAAACTTCCTAAACACAAACAAAAATCTTTAATTAAGGAGCAAAGACTACACATCTCACCAAAAAACACAGCAACTATAAAAAATACACATCATCATAAAATACTGTGACTGAGTCAGAACCCACTTTGTCAGCTATATCAATACAGATGACGGGCTTAACTCACCCGTGACAGGAAAATGCTTTTCGACTGGACTCAGAAAACAAGACCCCGCCACGTGCTCTACACAAGAGACATACCTAAAGGAAGGGCTACAAATCAAGCAGAATGGAGGTTTTCCAGGCTGATGCAAACAGGAGAGCAGAGGTAACGGCCCTGACTGAGGACAAAGGAGACATCAAGCCCACTGGGCAAAGGCTGACACTTTTCAATGGTAAAAATCACAACTCACGGTGAACATGTAACACTTAACGGATATTTATGTACCAAATAACACGGCAACCCCCATACAAAGCAAAAACTGCAGGAGATGCAACGAGATAAAGACAGAAACACAAGGACTTCCCTGGTGGCTCAGTGGTTAAGAATCCACCTGCCAATGCAGGGGACACGGGTTCGATCCCTGGTCCAGGAAGATTCCACATGCCGCGGAGCAACTAAGCCTGTGCGCCACAACTACTGAGCCTGCGCTCTAGAGCCTGCAAGCCACAACTGCTGAGCCCACGTGCCACAACTACTGAAGCCCGCATGCCCAGAGCCTGTGCTCCACAACAAGAGAAGCCACTGCAGTGAGAAGCCCGCGCACCGCAACGAAGAGTAGCCCCCGCTGGCCACAACTAGAGAAAGCCTGCGTGCAGCAACAAAGACCCAGCGCAGCCTAAAATAGATAATAAATAAATGAATTTATTTTTTAAAAAAAAGACAAAAACACACTAACAACGGAAAGCTCTGGGACACCACATCCATCCAGCACAAAACACATCACGTGGACAAAAATAAGCAAAGACAGAGTGGGCGTAATCGGTAAGGTGCACCCCATATAAACCCAGCAAGTCCTACACCCTGCCTAAGAATACGCCTTGTTCTCAAGCACCCACAGCACATTCACCGAAACTGAGTACCCCTGTTGCCCAACAGATCAGCAAAATTACAAACTGTGGCAACACACACCGGGAGGCTGTGGGGAGACAGGCCCTTTCCCTCACCACCGGCGGGTGAGAACTGGCACGAC
>NW_006789032.1:1770880-1790284 GCF_000442215.2 Lipotes vexillifer | reverse complement strand
GAGGGGAGCTTGCCAATTCCTAACGAAACTACCGACCCACTTACCTTCACCCCACAACACACACCCCCAAGAATACAGCACCGTCCGTGCACAAGGGAGGGGGTCGCCCAAGACACGTGGCTGCAGAGAAGCACCCCGCTTGCTGTGAAAAATGGGGAGCATCGCCACGAAACGGCATGGAGTGCGCTCCAGAATACGCGAAGTGAAAACGGCCCACTGCAGAAGGGCGACGACATTATGCTCCCTCAAGAGAGAGGCGGAAATCGCAAAACACACGCTTGTGTCTGAGGGGGAGGAGACGGCACTGCTGGGTGCAGGCTTTTGTACAGCTCTGGCTCTGAGAACCCCCAAAATAAACAACCAAACGCAAGCCGGGGTGGGGGGGCGCCACACTGGAGGACAGACAGCAGCAGAAGAGCCCAGCTGTGCCACTCGGAGGGTCACAGCCTGCTGCGGGGCAGCAGGAAAGGGCTCATCTAGTAACTCTGCGGCGCTGAGGATGCGGAACTCGGGGGCGCTGCAGGTCTACACACAGAAAGAACTGGGCAGACACATGCTACTCTGGGCAGTCAGCCACTTCCTTTTCACAGGGCTCAGCAGTCGTGGATCTCCTTTTTATCTTCAAAGTAGGGTGGGACAAACAGCAAACCCACCGTGACGATGAGAGTCAGGCCTCCCACGTGGGACACGGGATGGCTCGGAGGGCCTGTCACGTCAGGTTGGACCCACCGCCTTCAGTACAGACACAGAAAACACAGGTGGGGCGGTGCACGTATCCCCAGCTGTACCCCCGAGGGGGCTGGAGCAAGACACCCAGGGGCCCAAGCACACCGGTGCCCAGACCTGGTCCCTGCACACGCGTCCCAACGATAAGAACCGCAGCTCTGTGGAGAAACGGTCGATTCCACTGTTAGGGCAGGAAAAATATAAGGTAAGCCTGGAACAATTGTGACGTGAGAGAGTACGAACCCTTCAGAAGCTGACAGGTTACGTCAACAGGACAGAGGAGCCCAACTGAAGGGCTCGCGAGGACCAAGCAGGGCTGGCAGAATTCCCACCAGCAAGCGGGGGACAGAGGGGGAGAGCCTGTCAGCCCACAGTCACCGAACACGGGAGGCGGTGGTGCCGACGAGGAGAAACAGGAGGGCGCGGCCCTCAGCATTTCCCACAAGACACTTTCATGACAAAGGGACACAGATTTTCCAGCGGAGATGCCTGCGAGCCCCCTAGAACCAAGTGTTCAGAGTGATCACTCGCAGCGGGACACACAGATGTCATGTACCTCCTGATACGACGCACTGAGGACACGGTATCACTGGTGTGACATTCTAGCCAAATTGCATAACCTGGGTTTCGTCAAGAGGGAACGTAAGATGAGCTCAAGTTAAGAGACCTTCTACCAAATAACCGACCACACACTCTTCAAAGTGTCAAGATCAGGAAAGACAGGCAAAGACAGAGGACCCGTCACAGGCCAGAGGAGGCTACAGAGACATGGTGACCTAATTCCAGGAGGGGTACTGGATGGGATCCTACATCTTCAGTGGAGAATGGTAACAATCAAATACAGAGGAAACATTTGCAAAAGACATATCTGGTTATTAAAAAAAAAAAAAAAAAAAAAAAAAACCTCATCCAAACTATACAAAGAACTCCGAAAACTCAATAGCAAGAAAACAAACAACCCAATTTTTAAAATGGATCAACGGGGCTTCCCTGGTGGCGCCGTGGTTGAGAGTCCGCCTGCCGATGCAGGGGACGCGGGTTCATGCCCCGGTCCGGGAGGATCCCACGTGCCGCGGAGCGGCTGGGCCCGTGGGCCACGGCCGCTGAGCCTGCGCGTCCGGAGCCTGTGCTCCGCAACGGGAGAGGCCGCGACAGTGAGAGGCCCGCGTACCGCAAAAAAATAAATAAATAAAAATAAAATAAATAAAATAAAATGGATCAATGATCTTAAAAGACCCCTCGCCAAAGAAGCAGCACATGAAGAGATGCTCCACGTCATGCATCAGGGAAATGCAAGTTAAAGCAGTGAGACACCACGACACACCTATTAAGACGGCCCAAATCCAGAGCACCAACAACACCAAGGGCTGGTGAGGATGTGGAGCAGCGGGAACGCTCATTCGTAACTGACGGGAATGCAACATGGAGCAGCTACTTTGCAAGACAGTCTGGCAGTTTTTTACAAAACTAAACATACTCTCACCATACGAACCAGCAATTGTGCTCCTTGGTATTTACCCAAAGGAGCTGAAAACTCATGTCCACACAAAAGCCTGCACACGGGTATTTATAGCAGCTGTATTCACAGTGACCAAAACTTGGAAGTAACCAAGATGTCCTTCAGCAGGTGACGGATAAATAAACTGTGGTGCATCCAGACAGTGGAATATTATTCAGCCTTGAGAAGAGAGAAATGAGGTACCAAGCCATGAGAGGACACGGAGGAACCTTAAATGCATTTAACTAAGTGAAAGAAGCCAATCTGAAAAGGCTACAGGCTGTATGATTCCAACTCTATGACACTCTGGAAAAGACAAAACTATGGAGACAGTAAAAAGATCAAGGGTTGCCAGGGGCTGGGGGGAGGGAGGGATGAACAGGCAGAGCAGGACGCTTAGGGCAGTTAAACTACTCTGTATTATACTGTAAAGGCGGATACAGGCCATCATACATCTGTCCAAACCCACAGAATGTGCAGCACCAAGAGGGAACCCGGATGTAAACTGTGGACTCTGGTGGTGACCAAGTGTCCGTGCAGGTTCATCGACTGTAACAAACGCAGCATCCGGTGGGGGGCGTGGATGATGTGGGAGGCTGTGCAGATGCGAGGGGAGCGGGGGGCGGGGGGTGGGGGGGGCCGTATGGGAACTCTCTGCACTTTCCACTCAATTTGGCCGTGAACCTAAAACTGCTCTAAAATATAAAGTTTCTTAACTTAAAATTAAATTCTGAAAGACCAAATGAAATAAGGTCTCTCGTCAGTAGTATCACACCAATGGTGCACATTAGGGTAAGCTGAGTGAGCGATATACAGAAACCCTCTTTACTCTTCGTGTAACTTTGCTGCAAGTCGAAAATTAGTTCACAATAAATTTTTTTTTAAAGACACACCCTAAAGAAATAATCCTAAACTAAAAAAAGAAAAAGAGAAATTAAGCCTTAGCTCTGATGAAGAAAGGCATGTGAAGGACTTTTTAAATTCCAGATTTCGTATTAACTGTCACACATATAACCCACAAGTATCCCTGAAGACCCAAATCAGGCACAACCAGCAACGTACGAGGCCACGCCGCAGGACCTCCGGCGGCGTGCATCCCTCCCACCGTCTCCTCAAGGTGCCCCCTCACCCCACACTCCTCCCCACACTCACGCCCTCCCCGTCGGTCTGGAAATACGCGCTCTTTTTCTCTTTAGAAAACGCCTAAGGCAGAAGTTAACCCACCTGCCTTTCCCACGAGCCCTCCCCTCCCAGCACAGGGACCCCAGGGGCCAGAGTGGTTCGGGGGCTGGTTACATTGAGCCAAAAAATAAAAATAAAAAAACAAACACATTGAGAATGACGGGAACTCGCGTTCTGTCTGTCTGTGAAGGGATTCGAAAGTAAGGAAACAAGGAAGACTAGAAGCAGCCCTGAGGTCCTAGACTAGAACCTCAGCATCAACTAGAACGCACAGGGTTGTTGTAGATACAGAAAGGGGCGCGCGCGCACTCGCCTGTACACATACGTACGTCCCGGGCTCTGACTGCTGGGGGCCTGGAGCAGGGACCCCCGTGGCGATCAGCACACGCAGTGCTCAGATACTGGTCTCTAAATACCACCTTCCACCGCAAGGAAGCAGGCTCCTGGGCGCCACTGCGGGTGAGGGCAGGGGAGGCACGAGAGGCACCTGGGCACCTCTCACGCTTACAGGACGAGGGCAACGTTTCAAAAGGATATAGGAAACCGCTTGAAGACGCTTCCACTGACCAAATCTAGAAATAACGAGAGCACTGATTACAACCCTCTGAAAACAGCAGGACTCCATGCGTCCATACGGTGATGAACGAATGCATGAATGAATGAGGACGGACGGAGGGAGGGAGGGAGGCTTTTCTTCACAGCAGAAGGCAACCAGTAAACGTGGAGGGCGTGATGGAAACAGAGCATCATGACCTGGCCCCCAGCCTGGCGGTCCTGACACAAGGGCAGTCATGCAAGGGTGCTAAGGCCGGTTGAGGTGTGACGGGAACAGAGTACCTGCGTGACCCCGGAGTGCCTCCTTACACAACACTGATAAGCGCTAAGGGACTAACTGACTACACAGTGGAGAAAGCTGCTTTCTCAGCCAGGCAACTTAACCAGGTGATCAAGGCTAAGATCACCTAGTGATGCCAAGGGTCATCCTACGGAACAAGAGACCTGCCCTCTTCAGCACCGTCAGGAACGGGGAGACTGGGAAGAGGTTCACACCACAAGCCAGCCGGACGCCGCACACGCCTGGATCAAAGAGAAACCAGGACAGGCGGTGAAGTGGGAGCAGGTCTGGGGACCCTGGGGCATCAGGGCTGATTTCCCGATGTGGGGGGGCGGGTGCAGTAGTAACACAAGAGAACGTCCAGCGTTGTTGGCATTTAGGGGTGATGGAACATCCGACACGCGTACTTGTGTGTGTAAAGAGGGGGTGATGAGGGCTTCCCTGGTGGCGCAGTGGTTGAGAGTCCGCCTGCCAATGCAGGGGACACGGGTTCGTGCCCCGGTCCGGGAAGATCCCACGTGCCGCGGAGCGGCTGGGCCCGTGAGCCATGGCCGCTGAGCCTGCGCGTCCGGAGCCTGTGCTCCGCAACGGGAGAGGCCCGCGAACAGCAAAAGAAAAAAAGAAAGGGGGGGTGACGAAATAAAGGTGGTAAAATGTTCAGAATTGAAAATCTGAATGGAATTTTTTATACCGTTCTTACAACTTTTCTATAGGTTTGAAACTACTTTAAATCAAAAGAAAAACATTCTGAAAAACCTTAATCAGTATATTCTGGGAAGAAGATGCCAGAGGCGTCAAGGTTCTTTTTAATCTTTTCCCAAAGGCCATATAAAACACAGAGCAGCTAGAAAGCAAAACCAAACGCCAGCAGACAATATTTACAACCAAACCAGTGAAGATGAACCGCGAGCAGCCACAAGCCTATCTGAAAACCGTGCAGGAGAAGCAGTGGGGCAGCTGCAAGGCCCAAAGGCCCCCAGGGGCCAGCGGGTGTTCACTGGGAAGAGTGGCAGGTTCACTGGAGAGCAGCAGCTACAGCCAGGAGTTCTCTCCTCTCAGCAGCAGCCTCGCCACTAGGAACTCTGCCTCCGACCTGCCAGGGCCCCGCAGCACAGGGCCTCACGCAGAAGAGAACCTGCAAGGAGCGAAATTAAAGCTGAGCAGGACAGGGACCACGGAGGCAAGAATGTCCAGGTGAGAGTCAGGGAGCAGCAGAGCCTGACGTCTCAGACACCAAGTTCGTCACCACGTGGAAACAACGGAAGAGGAGCTCAGTGAAGCTGGGAAACCTGCAAACCGCCTCCTCCTAAAGGCTCAATACAGCAAAATTCACATAAAAGTGAACCACAGAGAGGTCAAGTCCCAGAGAAGCTGCCCTAGGAAAGAAAGAGAATAAGGAGCAGAATAACATCCCTACAGATGATCAAAAACAGCAAAAAGACGTAATCAAAACGAGATCAAAACTGTTATGTTCTATTTCCAAACAAGCTAAAAGACACTGAGAAAATGATAAGAAGCATGAAAGAATAACATAAATCAGAATCAGCGAAACTCAGAAGTGAGGTGACAGAGGCAAGGGAAAACCGGAAACAAAAGAAAATTTCACCTGTGAAACGAAGACTCTCCACGAGAAAGAGCACAAGAGCAAACAGACACAGCAAATGATACCTTAAGAAGCAATGAGGAGAGCAGGAAGGATAAGCAGGATAAAACTTTTTAAAAGAGAGACTGAAAGGATTAAAGAGAAAAGGACAAATACTGATGGCAGATACAAAAGATGCAACGTCTGGGTAACAGGAATCTCCGAAGGGGAAAACAAAAACAAAGAAAGCATTAAAGAAAATGTTCCTGAATACAAAAAGGTCTAACTGCATGTTGAAAGAACACAACCTCTCCCTGAGAACGCCAACCCAAGACAGCCAATTCCAAGTAAAATGCTGGGCTTTAAGGCAAAAGAATTCTGTGGGCATCTTTGGGCAGAAAAAACACATGAGAAACACAAGAGAAATAAAATTAGACTATCATCAGACTGACAGCAACCTTCCATACCAGGAAAAAAATTATCTAGTGGAACTATTTACTCAAGATAGATTCTCAAGGAAAGAAAACGTGAGCCACGGCTTTTCTAGCCGTCAAAACCATCATCAACATGCACAAATACGGGGAACGCAGCCCCCACAAAACATTCCAGAAGAATCTAACAGACAACGAGATTCAGAAAACCAAATGACTAAACAGACATCCACAGACTTGTAATTAGCATTAAACACAAAGTTACTTATGGAACTAAGATGAAGGGTCCAGGGAGAGAGGACAGCATAAAACAGCCGCGTGATGTAAGCAAAACACATGCATGAGTGACACTCCTCGCTGGAGTGTGGCCCACCCAACGCTCTCCCTCCCAGCATCCGGCCAAGTCGCCAAAGGCCCTTTCCTGGGCGTAAGGATCATACCCTACATAAGACCCACCCCAACCAAGCCTAAAACCTGCACAGGGAAGGCAAGTCTGCAGGGTGAGCCCCACTGGGTGAGGGAGCTCAGAAACATCATGGGATTTCCACAGACCCTACTGAACACCAAAGTGAGACACAAGACACACAAGTTCAAGATGAGCAGCCAGGAGCTGAACTAAAACAAGAGTCAATACTCTTCAGAGGATGATGACGTGTCATCCACAAAATCCAGCATCCAAGCGACAATGACTAGACGTGCAGAGAGACAGGAAACCATGACCCACGGTCAAAGGAAAAAGCAGCCGACAGAGACTGAATCGAGACGCCCCCGATGTCGGACTTGACAAAACCATTACAGCAGCTTTTACAAATAGGTTCAAAGAATGTTGGGAAAATGTGGCCTCAGTAAGTGAGCAGACAGGGAAATCTCAGCAAAGAATCAGCAGCCATAAAAAAGACTAAAGTGGAAATCCCAGAACTGCAGATACATCAACAAATGAAAACTTCACTGGACAGACTGCAGAGCTGACTCGAGAAGACAGGGAATCTGAAGACAGATCAGTAGAAATGATCCAGTCCGAACAGAGAAAGAAGTGATTAAAGAAGGACAAATACAGACTCAGAGACCCACAGGGCAAAATATCAAAAAGATCTAACAGAGGTATAACTGGGAATCCCAATAGAAAAAGACTGAAACAGAGAAAGTTTTGAGGAAATAAAGGCCAAAGTGTTGCAAATTTGAGGAAAACTACTGGCCTACAGATCCAAGAAGCTCAGAGAAGCCCAAGCAGAGTGACTAGCAAGAGAACCAAGCCTAAACACCACACGGACGAACTTCTAAGAAGTAAGACGATCACCTCAAAACAGCTGGAGAAGTGACACACGTGACAGACAGGAAACAAGGACTGAAATCACAGTGGGGCCCTGAACGCGATGGAACAACGTCTTTAAGGACAACGACGGTCACACGTTTACAGCTGTTTTCAGACCTAAGAATAAGAGCTCTGCAATTTTGCAAAACACACTGGGAAATCTCCCATCTTTTTTGTGATCCGGAACAAGATAACATGTCTAAATGAGAATAGGAGTTTCCCTGGAAAAGAGAAAGAGACCAGCAGTTAAGACAGGATTCAAGGGGTAGAGGAGAAACGTGCTGGATGGCTAAAATTCTTACAATCACTCATCCCTATTAGTCGGTCATTCTATAAAATTAAGTGGTGTATATCTGGATTTGCTCGGCTTATTCAAGAATGTGAGAGAAAATTACACCTTAAGTTAAAAAAACAGAGCTGAAAGGAAAAAAAAAAAAACTGTCACATTCAGGGAAAACTTCATTCAAACTTTTGAGGGTGAAATACAACCATTTTCAGGTAAACAAAAGCTGAAAGAATCCATCACCAGCAGATTGCACTACAAGAAACGCTAAATGCTGTCCTTCAAGCCAAAGGGAAATACCGCAGATGGAAGCCTGGAACTTGGGGAAGGAACGAAAAACACCAGAAATGGTAAATACGCAGGTAAATATAAAAGACGATGTTTTCTTTCTTCCTGTGATTTACTTATAAAACAACTGGCAGTTTAAAGAAAAAATAACAATACTTTAAAGTTGGGTTTGTAATTACATATAAAGACACGACAGCAAACAAAACAAGAAACTAACAAAATCTGGACAAACAGAAACAGGCAACAACAACCTTCCTTCATGCTAACCCCAGTACTCAGGGAGGACAGTCAGCCCCTCAAAGGTCAGTCTTCTGACGGAATCTCCCCATATTCTCTTTCAAGTCAGTCTAAATCTCATCATGTTAAGCTACAGTGATCAAACTTCCTCATGCAAAGAACTTCCTGCTCACATGATATCCACAAATAGGTTGATTTGAATATAAAGTACCGAGTGTACCGAGAAAACAAGTATTCCAAGGGCGGTGAGACAACACGTGCGCAAACGACAGCCCGTTCTCGGCGTGCCTGACTCCCTGAAGAGGCGAGCGGGACGCAGATGCCCCGAGGCCCTTCCAGCCCCCGTCCCTGCATCCGTGAGGTACCTCTACTCCCGATCCCGGTGCCGGAGAGTCCACTTTCCTCTTTTTCCTGGGCCCGATGGCAGCTAGTGCTGTGAGGTTGGCATCTCGCTGCCTCATCTGTGCCAGTTCTTGTTGCTGCATCTTTGTTTTGAAAAGGAAACAGGGACTGTCATTTCACTCACTTTTTTTATTACTACAAAAGTAATACGTAGACACCAAAGGGTTTTCTAAACTTTCCTAAATGAAAATTTCATTTGACTGTTTTTTTTAAACAGTAAGTATATTTTTCAATCAGAAAAACAGTAAAGCAATAGACGCTCATCTTAAAAAGCTCAGAAAATATGAGCAAATTGTGAGAGTACAGAGACTGGATTGCACCCAATGAGGAAAACACTTTTGCAAACATCATAAATCGCTACAGGAAGGCCTACTGCGCAGAGATACCATCACTTTCTCAGCCTCCCTCTGTCTCTCGTTAGGTGCTGAGGTTGAATACAAACATATTTTCAAGCGTGCAGTGTAGGTTACTGGACAGAGAAAGCTTTACCTCCTTTGCCTTCTGCTTCAACCTTAACTGTTCTGGATCTTCTTGTCTGGACCGAGACTATTTTCAAACAGGTAAAAAAGAAAGGTAAGTTGTGACCTAAACGTTCATCACCCAACAAACACGTTATCTTATGCGTGACATGATGACATCTAAGTCACGTGACAGAACGCATTCAATTTTTAAACGTTTACAGCCAACAGACGAAAATTTATCATCATGAAAATCAATACCATTTGGATGTAAGAACCACGCCATGGTCCGATGTGACGTGAGGACGGTGGGCCAGGGCAGCCCGCAGGGCTCCGGGCTCAGTTAAGGGACCCGCCCCACGCGCTGGGCGACCTGCTGAGGTCCGGAGGCTTCCCGCCCCGGCTGCGCTCCTAACCCCGCGCACGTGTCATCGAGCCAGCCCCAAACCCTGCTCCGGCTCCTCGAAACCCCAAGGGTGTCCGCGAGTGCCCAGGGTGGACAGGGGGAAACTGCGTGCAGCACGAGCACTTGCCTTTGCTGCCCGCATCAAGATCTCTCTCTCCTGTTCGTCCTTTCTCTGTTTCTCAATTTGATCAAGCTGTTCAAAAAATTTGAGCTGAGCCCGGACATCACTTGCCTGCTCGTATCTGTCATCATCCTAGAAAAAAGTGAAACGACTGTTTGTCACGAACTTGGGAACCCAGTCGGACAGTCCGCGCACAGCTTCCCGCCCGCCTCGGCCCGCTCCCCAGCCGGGCGCGCAGACCCAAGCCCCTCTCGTCTCCAAGAGACTCTGCTTCTGAAGTGCTCTGGACGCGCACACGCTGCCCCAGGTAAGTCATCCGGGGGCTCACAGGCAACCTTCCATTTTATACACTTTGTTATCATTTGACTCTTTTAAGTTACATTTAAATTTTTTTTCTAACAGCGTAAAAAGTATTTTTAAAGCAAAGTGGCTATAAGCTTGTACTTCGAACGCTACTGAGGCAGCGCCTGGCCGCTCCACGGTGCCCCTGAAGGAGGGTTTGCATGACTGAAGAGGAAGGTGGACTCTGCCTTGAACCTGCTGTGAGAGGCCGGGCTCCGGGGAGCTGGCCCTCCACGACGCACGACAGGGCACCACCCGGAGTCACGGGAGCGCGGGTGAGCCAGAGCCCCTCGGGCCTGCAGGGACAGCTCGGGCCACAGCTGCTGGGAGCCCCCCCACATGGAAACGGGAGAGGGGCTCCACCATCTCCAGAGCTGAAGATGCCGCCAGCCCGGACCTAGAAGGCTGGCTCCCTAACCTGGAGGTCAGATCCCCCGCATCCTCCTTCCACAGCCCAGTGGATAGCGCCCAGAGCACCACGGGACTGAAAGAAGTGGCATCTTCCCAAAATCTCGTTCTGGGAGAAACTCAAAACGAGCTCAATGCTCTGCCGCTTCCCCTATGCCCTCCAGGCAGCACCAGACCCGGGAGGGCCGACAGGGCATCCCCTCCAGGAAACGGCAGGTTACCTTATAAGAGAAGTTCTTTTGCTGAGCCGTTTCTGATATCTTTTCTACAAGGTTCTGCAGCCTCTGTTGCGTGGCGTGTGACACGTAACTCACCACGTCTGGGTGTAACTCTGTTATGCCGTGCTTCTTACCTGGGGAACAGGCGGTATTTCACAATCACTGAAGTTCTTTTCTTTCCTTCACTGTTTTTCCCTTATCTCCCAGTTACCGCTTTGTGCAACCTGAGGGTCGGGGGTGGTCTACACCTGCTCCAACAACCTGAGAACGTCACCACCAACCCCACGGAAAGCACAACCCTGGCAAAACAGGTGACAAGGGACAAGGGGTGTCCCCCCAAGCCCGGGACAGCTCCGCGCTGAGCACCACAGTCGTGGTCCACACCAAGCCCACTGGTGGAGGCCGGACGTCCCAGGGCCGGTAGGAGACAGGGCCATACCTATTTCTAATATTCTTCTTTGCAGAGGCGCCGGGAGGAGGAAGGTCTCATCTTTGCAGGACCGCGTCAGGGTGCCCACTAACTCAGAGTTCGTAGCCAATATTCTCGCACTTTCTTCCGACAGGTTCACGCCGGCCATCGACGCTACGTCATTGATGTCATCGTCGTCCCTTCAGGAAGGACGAGGAGGTGGGTCTAACCGAACGAGGGCCGCCAAGGAGGCACACGCGGGTGGCCCCAACTCGGCGGGCAGAGGGGCGGCTCCCCCGCGCTGCTGTCACCTGAGCACAAAGGCGGTCGCCTGCGAGCCAATCTGTTATTTTAAAGGAAGACCCACCCCAAGGTACGGCAGAACGGGAGTCTCTGAACAGAGATGCCAATGCTAAGTTCACAGAGAGCACAGCACCTACTCATTGCTTCAAGGAGTTTGTTCTGTGAAACCTTTTTTAAATGATCTCACAGCATTAGTTTATTTTTAATACCATCACAAACTCTCAGAAAAGCTGGAAGAACAGTACAAAGGAAAGTCCGTGAATCACTTGAGGGTGAGTGGCCGACCTGACACCCAACCCCCGGGACACGGCAGTGTGGCTCCCTGTGGACAGAGGCACCCCCTACGGAACCGAGGGGATGGCCTTTGAAACCGGGCCACCAGCCACGCCCAGACCCCCAGCTTTGGCTAACGGTCCCTATAGCGTCTCCCACAGCAAAGGGTCCAGCAAGGAACCACGAGCTGCGTTTTGCTGTCACGTCTCTGCAGCCCCTCCCTGACTCTCGTGCCCCTGACACCTGGAAGGTCACAGGCCAGCTGTTCTGCAGCATGTCCTCGTTTTCCCTCTGACAGACGTCCCTTTGTGACGAGACGCGGGCAATGCACCTTTGGCAGGAATTTCACACGAGTCACGGGCCTTGCTCACCCTGCACACAGAGCTCCAGCACAGGGGGGCCCTGCCCGCTCCCCTGCGTCGGGGCGCCCCTCCCTCCCTGTGTAGTTACGAGGACCTCGGGGGAGGTGGTCTGAGACTGTGCAAATCCCGTTCCCCTAAACCACCCACTGACTCGTTTCTAGGGGCTCGGGTTCCTGTCTTATCCAGCGGGTACAATGTCACTACAGACACTGCTGGCGGGAGGGGGCCACTTGGGGGCTGCTGGGAACTCTGACGCTTGAGCACTGCTCTCTGACCAAACAAAGTGCACTAACTCGTCCTGCAGCCTCCTGACTCTGGCCTGGAATCTGCAGCCCCCTAAGGCACCCTGGTCACTGCGGGGCAAGCGGTTTTAGACGAGACCTGGGCGCTGGGTGTGCTGCTGCCATCGTGGTGTCACCAATCCCAGGCCCCTCCAGTGGCAGAGCGGGCGGCTCCGGCTGTAGCTTTCCCAGAGTATTCACAGCCAGACATCGACCCGACCCCCGACCCCACCGGGCTCGCCTCGTTTGCTCCTCTCTGTATTTCTAACTCCCTCACACCTGCAGGTGGGTGCGTCTTCCCATCTCCGCCACCCGCCCTCTCCCTCGTGGATGTCCTCCCCACCCCGTGGGCCCCCGCCCTCCGTGCCAGGCTATGCCAGCCACCCACCTCCTTGCCCTGCCTGGAGGCCGACCCAGGCTCAGGCCACCACGGCTCCAGCACTGCCAACACCTGCCCTGCTCCCTAACAGCTTGAGGGACGAAGCATCTGGGAAGGGAAGGGAAGGACCACCCAGGTCCCCCGACACATGCACTTTGCTACTGCTGGATCCAAACCAAAGTAGCCACTGCAGCCCTTCCTATGGCGATGCTCAGACCAGCTGCTCGTCAAGAGACCAAAGCACAGCATCTCTGAAGGTTCTGAGGTTGAAAGGAGGACACAGAAGTGTCCTCTGTCATGACTGTGATGCACTCAGAAGGCTGAGCCATCGCATCACAGACACAAATCTCCCACTGGTTCACGCGGAAAGTCAGCTGCTCTGCCATCCCGCCCTGTGTCTGCGGCAAACGTCCCTGAGCCGCTCTGTGGGAAAACACGCACACAGCGCTCGCACGCGCGCGTGCATGCGTGTGTGTTTAGGGGATGAACGCAGCCTCAAAGCACCAACAGCCACCGGGCGAGGCCCTTCCCTCCGGGCGCCTCCTGAGCCACGGGCTCACTCCTTACCTAAACGAGCCTCCCCCGGGCTCCTTGAGCTTGTTTTTCTGTGCAGCAGCTGCTTGTGCCGAGACAGTAGAAAGAGCTTTGGTTCCAGGTAACACGGCAGGTTTCACCACAGGGACTGCAAAACAAGAGACGAGGGTATGCCCCCCGCGCATGGACTCGGAGATGGAGACACTGCCGTCCCCGGTGCTAGGTGGGCTGCGGGGAGGGCCACTACCCCCAGCCCACCACAAGGAAGCTTCCTAAAACATCAGAAACGTTGGGTTACTAACTCTAGATTAGAGTAAAAGCATAAGCAGCATCTCTCACGCACCTGCCTTCCTGTGTCTCATCAAACTTTTTGGAATGTAGGAACGACTACCGGTGAAGAGCCCAGTCCTGAACGTGTGATTGTGAAAATCGTACTGACGGGGCGATGCCCGCACAGCCCTGTGAATGTACTAACGCCACTGAATTGTACACCTGTTCACATGGCTAAAATGGCCAAGTCTGTGTTACGTGCGTTTCACCACCATTAAAAAAACAGAGAGACGGGGTCCTGGGGAGAGCGGCCCAGCCGCCGGCCCTCACCTGGCTGCAGCTGGTTCAGCTGGATCTGCTGGGGCGTGGTGAGCACGATGCGGTTGTGGGGCTGCCGGAGCGCCACCATGGGCGTCTGCGTCAGCGTCACCTGCGGCGGCCGGATCAGCGCTCCAGGCTTGGGCGGCGGCTGGATCACCTGGAGCAGAGCCCACGGGGCACGGGGCACGTGAGCTCACATCCCACCCCCACCCCCATGGTGGAGGGGGCTCCCACACCTGTTCCCTGCCCGGGCCGGGGGGTGGGCAGCCTTCCGGGAGGACCAGGGGGGTCAGCCGGGGGCACTGCATCAGGCTGCAAGCTCCTGGGGGCAGATTAACTGCTCGGAAGCCACACAGGGGGCCCTGAGGCCAGCGCCTGGAGGACAGAGTTTGCTGAGCTTGCGAACCAGCGTGGAACTGAAGACTTCTCCCCAGATGTGAGCACAGGTGCCGGGGCGCCCCCTCAGATCCCTTCCAGAGCCTCTAGGGCTGGATCAGAATCCAGCTGCTGAATTTTACGAAGGTCACCTGGTGGGCATACTCTTAACGTTACGGCGCACTCAGGGAGGGACGGGTGGTGCCCGGGGCCAAGCTATTTCTGCAACAAAACCTATGAAAATTTACACTGTCCAGAACGAGCAGACACACGACTGCCTGCAGGAGGTTCAGGCCAAGTTTTGCCACAAACTCAGGGAAGAGCCTCCAGGTTTCACGTCCCTACGGCCTTCAAGGGAAGCAGGTGATGGACCGGTGGTGCGCGACTCTGCAAGGGCGCGGCAGAGCTCCACCCCTCCAGTGAGGGGCATGCGAGCGAGCCCTGATCTCACATCTGCACTTTGGCCCGAAGCGCGCGCGCGCGCACACACACACACACACACACACACGGCTCCACCTCCCGTGGGAGCCTGTCTTCCTCACCACCAATCAAGGCAAGAACAAATGCAGATTTTAACTTGAGCAGGTGAGAGACCACCACCCTTCATGACTCTGATTGCCCACCTGGTTACCACTCAAGCATTATCGTAAGATACACTCCACAACCTACGAAAGTGACGTGAGGACCTGCGTTGTATTAATTTTTTTTAACCGTCTGTATAGGAACAAAATCCCTTTGAAATTAAAAAAAAAAAAAAAATAGCAACTGCCTTTTCTACACTGGGCGAACCCCATCTGCCTGCAGGAGCACGTTCAATCCTAAACTCTTCCCAGCAGAGACACCCTTTTCTATAGCTACACGACCAGAACCCTGGATCCCAGCCACAGATAAATCCACCATCAGCAGCCGTGCCTCCCGAGGATCTCCGAGCCCCAAACGACGGCTGCAGAGCTCAGTCCTAGACCATGAAACCTGACGTGTCCAGTGCCAAGCACTTAGCGTCAGCTTCGTGTATTTGGGCCATTGCTCCTAATCAAAGATAACGTCCAGCTAAAAGATCCACTACAAACACACCGTGTCCATTTAAACCAGGGACGCCCAAAACAGTACAGACAACGGACGTGCCAAAGGGCAAAAATCAGTAGGCTTATTTCGTTTTACTGAGAAATAGATTTCGAAGCTGCAGGGCCTCGGCCCCTGGCTGACACCTCACTATTTCAGATCCCGCCCCAGGTCCTCCCTGGCAGTCTCTCTGAGCCACGGGCAGCCGGACACGTGCGGGGGAGCAGGGCGAAGCTCTGGCCTCCATACCAGCGGCGTGGGCTGCCCCTGCTTGCCGACGCCCACCGGCGTGGGCTGCGCGAGGCTGATGACAGGGGGCTGGAGGGCGCTGGTCACGGTGGCCGCCGTCTTCCCGGCCGTGCGCTGCACCGAGCCACTGAGCACCACAGCCGTGAGCGCGGTGGTGGCCTGCGAGGCCGGTGGTGGCTGCTGCTGACTCTGCTGGATGAAGGCCGCGGAGTCGGGGGTCAGCTGTCTCAAGGCGGGCAAGCTCCTCTGGGCGGAAAGACAGACACAGGGTCGGCTCCCTCCTCGACTCAGAAAACACACGACCCTGAGAACACGCCCTCGGCCAAACAGCGTCGGTCTGGGGCCTTAAGGAGACGCCCCGGGACGCCGGGTGCTGGCATCCCAAACCACTGTCCCCCGACTGCCGCTGAGCAGGGTTACCCTCAGTGACAACTGGCTGCAATTTGTTTAAAAAACAAAGCAGAAGCGCCATTTCTGAAATGAAGTTAAGCGCGTTAAGGCAGCTGAGGCATCTGAGCGACACCCTCATCCCAGCGGCGCGGGGCCCCGGTCTGCGGGCAGAGGGCCCCTCGCGGTCCCCGGCTGTGACACAACATTGTGGCCTCAGTGGCGGGGGTCTCGTAACTTACAGAGAAGCCTCGAAAGAGAAAACTTAACATTCTGTCTCAGGGGGCTTGAAACCCGCAAACGCACCGGTGACACCCGTGCAAGCCCACCCCTCCCCGGGACACGCCCGCCCCTCCACCCGACGCTGGGAGCTCGCAGGCAGCTTCAAATTACCTTCAGGAAAGGCACAAGGTAAGGTTGAGGTGAGGAATTAAGTTCTCGGTATAACCTACTAGTGAAATCTTCTGCTTCGATTTTTCCGTCCTTAAAAATAAAATTCACATTGAAATTCCTCCACGAATACAAATTCACACACGCGTATCTTTATGCAGCATTTCTCTGGTCTCGCGTTTTAGGACTGGCTGTTCCTCACGCCAGGTCCTGCACTGGATGAAGGTGCGGGAGGGCCCGGGGGCCACGTGCTCAGCTGACAAGGGTTCCCGGGCGTGGGTGAGGCCCCCGGCCCTCCCTGTGCCCCACCCCATCGGGGCTCACTGGCCCACTCCACGACTTCCCTACGCCAGCTCCCACGGGACATCTACGTGGCACCTAACCCACCGCACATCAGGCATTTTGCCAGGCGACAGACTAGCCTAAAAGTACCCTCATGACCAAGTTGGAAGGTACCGCAGACCAGGGACACCCTTACCCAGAGAGACCACACCTACGCCGAGACCCCAGAGCAGCTGGGGCGCCGGCGGGGAGAAGCGAGCGCCCAGATGAGAGGGCCCAGACCCCGCTCTGGAAACCAAAGCGAGCCAGGTGTGGAGGCTGGGGGGCCAAGCCTGTGGCTGACTGGGCCCAGTTCAAGGTGGGAGTGGCCAGGGCTGCAAAGAGGTCCTGTAACAAGGGCGGAACGGGGGTCCCGGTGCCCTGATAAGGGCGCAGCACAAGGGGGACGGCATTGGGCTCATCTGGGGGTGGGGGGATGGATGCGGAGGGTCGACGAGACGAGCCCACGATTCCAGCGCCGGGGAGGGACCACAGACAAAGGACCGTGGGAAGAAAGGGAACGGCATTTATTTAATTAGAAATTTTCATTAGAAGGTAAAATTGTTATAATTAAAACAAAAAGCTGGGAGTTCTTGCTCGTCGCAGGAGGTGAGATTATTTTTCAATCTCTGAGTTTCCTGAAAAGATTTAAGGAGCATCTGAAGCAATCATCTCTGCTTCTAAGAGCAGGACTTCATTCCTTTCTGGCCCCAAACCCACATGGTCTGCAGAGACGGCGCAGAGCCAGACCCTGAGGGTGGCTCCCCTCCAGCCCAAGCCCTCGGCACGGAAGGGAGGCTGCGAGCAGAGGGTCTGAGCCGGCGAACCCACCAGCAGGACAGAAAAGTCCAACAGCCCGTCTGCTGAGCCACCAGGTTTCCTTGTATAGAGAAACCGAGAGCAAAGGAAAACAGCAGGAAGGAGGGGACCCCCCCAGGCTACCAGCGACAACAGAGGCAGCTGCCACCGGTGGGCCTGACCGACTCCTGCAGGCAACACTGGACTCAGCCTCTGGGCACCTGGGGGCTGCAAGGGATGCTGCGTTCGCAGGTTATGTCCAGGCACCCGTGCTAAAATATTTATGAGACTGGGGAGGGGCTGTGGGTGGCAACGGGGGCGCAGCAGAGGCAAAGTCATATAAGAACTCATGACCGATGAAGCCCGCAGGTGGTCCAGAAGGGCTGTCACTCTGCTTTCTGCTTCTGTATCACTTAAAATCCTCCGTGAAAGGGACTTCCCTGGTGGCACGGTGGGTAAGACTCTGTGCTCCCAACGCAGGGGGCCCGGGTTAGATCCCTGGTCGGGGAACTAGATCCCACATGCATGCCACAACTGGGGAGCCCACCTGCGGCAACTAGGGAGCCTGTGAGCCTGTGAGCAGCTAGACCCCGTGCAACCAAATAGATAAATATTAAAAAAAAAAAAAATCCTCCGTGAAAAAGGTAGAGCAGGTGGAGGAGCGAGCGAGGGCCTTTAAACACCCTCCATCTGGTGAATTTACATCGCTCCTCTGCGGCCAACACGCTGTGAGGCTCCGAGAAGCCGGGCTGGCGAGCGGATGGCAGGGTGGTGGGCAGAGGGGCCCAGACTCCGGCCGCACCCCACCCCCATGGCCAAGTACAGCTCTCTAAGGCAGAGGGGCCGGCGTACAGAGCTCTTACCAGCAGATTCTGTACCAGTTCTTTCACGTTAGCGGCTGTCTCTGTAGACTGTTTACCAGATGAAGCCAGTTTTATTAGCGTAGATAAAAAATTTTTACATTTCTTCACGTTCTCCATAGTTTCCTGGATAGAGGTTAAAAAGATGTAAGCGAAAAACTCTTAAAAGGCAGATTTTCATCACAGCTTTTAACGAAGACATGGGTATCATATGAGAAATGTGTATTTCTGGGCTTCCCGGTGGCACAGGGGTTAAGAATCCACCTGCCAACGCAGGGGATACGGGTTCGAGCCGAGCCCACGTCCGGGAAGACCCCACATGCCGCAGAGCAACGAAGCCCCGTGTGCCACAACTACTGAGCCTGTGCTCTAGAGCCTGCGAGCCACCACTACCGAGGCCGCGTGCTGCAGCTACTGAAGCCCGCGTGCCTGGAGCCCGTGCTCCGCGACAAGAGAAGCCACCACAGTAAGAAGCCCACGCACCGCAACGAAGAGTAGCCCCCGCTCGACGCAACTAGAGAAAGCCCGTGCACAGCAACGAAGCTCCAACGCAGCCAAAAATAAATAAATAAATTTATTTTCTTTTAAAAAAAGAAATGTGTATTTCTTTTCTTAAACTTCTTTGAGGAAAATGCAGTAACTCTCACGGCCTGATGATGGGAGTATAAACCAGGACATGTGCTCTGAAGGTCCAGACCCAAGTTTACAGCTCACTCAGGCCAGCAATTTTACTTTTAAAAATGTAACTAATAACCAATAAATGTAAAAAAGATGACCTCTAAGACATTCACCTTGATATTGCTTATCATAAAGAAAAATTGATCCCTATCTAAGTGCACAGGAAAAGAAACTGAATTATGGCACAGATACTAAATATGATGAAAAACACTCAGCAAAGAAACATGAAAAACGTAAGTCATAAATAAAGCACGATCCCACTGGTTTAAAGATTCATACGTGTGCAGGAAAACTGCTGGAAATAAACGTTAAGAGGGCAACACTGCCGCTCTACAGGCCGCAACCACTGTGCAGCCCAGCCCCGTGTCACCCCTCTGGACACACCTGGTCTGGGCTCCATCCCACAGACATCCCCCACGGCCC
>NW_006789032.1:1767221-1770870 GCF_000442215.2 Lipotes vexillifer | reverse complement strand
CGTGTAGGGTGGTGGACCCTTCCTGCGGCCCTGCAGAGACCACTGCCCTCAGACCCACTCATATGGAGCCGTGGAGACCCCAACGCATCCCCACGTCCGCGGCAGTGGCTCCCCCAGGCCGGCTGGCACTCTGAGGCAGCACGAACCACACACGTGGCCCCAAATCGCGGCCGAGAGGCGGCACTCACCGTGGCGGCTGTGGAGGTGGTGGTGGCCCCCGGGACCGTTCGCTGAGGTGTCCCCGTCTGAACAGCTGTCGCCGTCCCAAGTGCGGGTGTCTGGGCAGCGCCACCCAGAACAAGCTGAGGCTACGAGAAGCCAAAACACAAGGTAGATAGAGGCTGCGGGGAGATGGCCTTCGTGAGACTCCCTGTAGCAGGCGGGACCCCGTGGGACGTGCGGCCTCGAGGGGCCACACCAGCCCCGCGGCAGACCGTGTCCCCGAGGGCCACCTTCCTGAGCACCGAGAAAGCAGTATTTTGCAGCAAAAACTGACAGGAACGAAGCCAATGGCCGGGAAGAACCTGGTTGTCAGAAGTCGATCCTAGAAGTCACATGGTGACCAAAACAAATGATCTTTTAATAACCAAACCAGATCCCGTATCAGAACTGAAAAGAACAAACAGAGAAACCAACTGAAAAGCCCGTCACCTGGCTCGTGCAGGCAGGCTGGTGACAAGGAAGCCAGGACGTCACATGCACACGGGCAGGCCGCCCCCCCACGCGGGGGGCGGCACCAGGACTTGTCGGGGTCCCGGGCTCCCCCACCGCTGCCGGACCAACCTTTCTTTGCTCCCCCCAAAGTGAGTCACATCCAGAAACATCCTGGAAAGGGGGTTTTCAGAGCAGGCGGGGACTCGATGTAGTTGGTGTTGGGAGGGAGGGGCTACTTTGCTAAACTTTCCTTAAGCCAACAAACAGCTAGACATCAAACAACAACTGTCCTCGGTCAAACTCCCAAGACTTCTAGTCTCCGTGACCAATCAGGATGCAAATATTTACTGCTTTTTTTTTTTTAATTAGCACTTTTCCAACTTAAAAGTGGAGCCTTCTCCAACTTTTCAAACGTTACTCTCTTACGACTTCGGAAGGTAGGGGGCAGTGTAACCCCAAGCATGACTCGCCTGCGGCTCTTCTAAGCAACCAGGCCCTGGGCCGGGCAACGGACTCAGACGGCACGGCCGCTACGGCAGGGGGTGGGCGGGCAGCTGTCTGCACCCCCCAGGCTGTGGACACTGGTTTCACGGGAGGAGTTGAAAGAGATGATGGGGCTCTTCCTTTATTATTTGTGTATTTTACTTGTAACATTAAGCATGTATTACTTTTGTAACTACAAAATGGCAAATAAAAAACTTCAGAGGAGAAACGTAAAAGAACTGACCAACAGCCATCTTTGGGCAGCAAAAGGGGAAGAGCAGAGCTGCTCTTCAGGACACCCAGAAACAGCCAGGGCACTTCCAATTCTTGGGAGTTTTCCTTTACATCAAACTTTATTCCTCACACTTGCTTCTACTGGTCAGATGAATACACATTTCACCTGGATGATTCTGAGACTGTGGGAACCTATGTTGATAAACTTATTTTCTACTAAATCTCATGCAAAAGCTGACCGTGAGTTTCACTACCTTCTCAGAAAAGGTTCCTTTCACTATAACTGAAGTTCAGATGCGCCAATCAGACTGAACTCGGGCCAGAAGACCCCGTCTCAGGAAGCGCCGTTGCCTGGGCAGCTCCTGTTGCGGGAGACCACTGAGTTCAGTTACTTGGGACCCAACCGCTCCTCCAGCTGTTCTGAAAAGCAGTGTCACTGCTGCAGACGCCAAAAGGCAAAGGAGGACAGGACCAGGGTGAGTGGAGAGAGCACTGGACGAGGTGCGGCTGCAGGGAGGCCGGCCGAGGCGCCTCTCACACCGCGTGTGTCCGCGCCCATCAGGGAGGGGTGTTGTGAGAATCGCACGCATGAACGCACATACACAGTGAGGACACGTCCTCCTCGGTGCAGGAACAGTTCGTGAGCAACACACGCACACGCGCGCACACACACACACACACACACACACTCTCTCTCTCTCTCTCTCTCTCTCTCTCTCTACCACCCCCCCCCACGCTATAGATCTCTGCTTCACAGATGCAGTTACTAAGGCGAGGTTTTCAATTGTACTTCCGGCACAGTGGGAAGCTTTTAAGAATGTTGCTGGTGTTAAACTCTATGCGACTTTAAAGAAAAGCAACTGATCTACGCTGTGTTCCCCAAACTCCAAAACAGCATCCAGCACCCAAACTCGCGAGGCCTGACCCCTGCGTCATGGGCACCACGGAGCCCCCAGCCTCACCTGAACCCCGGGAGAGCGCTGCAGCGCGGTGCTGGGCTGTACCGTCGTCTGGGCCTGAGACACTTGCTTGATTATGGTCGTTGGGGTCACCTGCCGTGCAATAATGGGGGTCCCAGGTGCCTGAAAAACAAGGAGGAGTCGCCTAGAAGGAGAGACAAGTGAAAGTAGTTCCCAGCACCTGGCGCACCCAACACTCCATCCTTTAGTACAGAGCCAGCGCGCTCAAGGGCCCCCAGGTCTAGTCACCAGCCTCAGGGAAGCCACCCTAAGTCTAAACTTTCCTTAACAAGTAAAGGTGTATGATCGGAACCTCCATCGTATAAACTGTAATACACTCCTTAACAAAGTCTCCGACCTGGTCTTTAGGGAACGCATACACCTGGGAAATCAATACTTGTGTGGATTTCTTGTAATCTTGGCCACAAGCGCCAAAAAAGTAACAAAGGCACTACAGTAAGAGGCATGTGTTCCCTGGGCCTAAAGACTGGTCACTGTGTTGCAGAAAAGGAAGTAAACGAGACATTTAAAGTGAACTGTCCTACATAGTTAGGGTACATAAAGTGAAATATCCTACATCTGCATCTTACTGGACAGACCTCGACAGACCCTGAAAACTGCTCTGGGCTGTGCTGGATGTTTAGTCAGGGGAGGGCCCTTTGTGAGACCCCACGCACGTACACGCCCTGTCTACAGCACAGGGGCCTCAACTCCAGAGGAACGCGGCTGAAATCAACGGAGAAAAGAGTTTTTGAGACCTTCCTCATCTCCATGTTAGCCTCTAACCAGCCAACCGGCTCAGAGCAGCAGAACGGCAGCACAAGACAGAAAGGCATCAGAGACACAGTAGGGAGTAGGGAGGTGATGTGCGGGCATGGACCCAAATGGAGACTGAGAGGCAGAACCCTGGGGGGAGGGCCGAGTCCCAGGCACTGGGCTTCAAGCATCCAACCCATCCTCCCTCCACAACCCCAGGGGGCCACAGCCTCAGGGGTCAGGGCAGGCGGTAACCCCTAAAGGCTTCAATGTCTGCGGGGGAGAGGGGAGTACTGTTTAACATAATCCTGTAAAGTTCTTCCGTGCCTCCCTGGTAGTAAGGGCTGACACTTGCTCAGCGTTCCCTCTGTTCCACCGTCCTAACTAGTCCCCGTGACAGCCCTACGAGAGCAGCACCGGCGGGATCTCCACATTGCACAGGAGGAAACTGAGGCCCGGGAAGGTGGCGTCACGGTGGAGAAGGGGAGGGCCCAGGCGGGGCCCAGGCGGCAGACCCCGAGCTCCTCCCAGGGCATGTGGGCCATGCCACACCCCCTGCCCCA
>NW_006789032.1:1765690-1766883 GCF_000442215.2 Lipotes vexillifer | reverse complement strand
CCCGCCCCCCCGCGCCAGGCCCAGCGCTGGCTCGCACTCACCTGCACGGTGGAGATCTGCACGGGAGGGGCACTTGTGGGCGTGGCCGGGCGGGGCGCCATGGCGGTCTGCGGCTGAGCCTGGGCGTGGGCCTGGGCCTGCATCTGGGCCAGGGCCTGCTGAGGAATCATTAACAGCTGCCCGTTCTCGCTCCGCACGAGGACCATACCTGGGGGAGGAGAGCCGGCTTCGGGAAACACGCCCCAGGGCCGGGCTCCGTGGGGAGCCCGGCAGCTCAGAGAGGGCAGAAGCTGTCAGACCCAGGGGCAGGGCCCTAAGCACACCTGCGCGAAAGAGGGCCCGCAGCACGGCAGAAACGCAAAGGGAGTTTCTTCCTGGATTCAAACAGCAACAGTGGGCCAGGCAGCCGAGCTGCTCACACCGCCGTCTGCCCCTGCGCTGGCCTGCAGGTCAGGAGGCCCGGAAGCCGAGGGCCTCGTGTGCTCCCAACACGGGCTGCCCGGTGTGGCCAAGTTCACAAGGCAGCAGGCGTCTGGCGGGAGGTCGTGGCTGGAGCCTCAGACCCGAGCCCTGCCCTGGAGCAGGTGTCCCCGCCCCCGTCCCCGTCCCCGTCCCCTTCCCCGCAGGCTGGGCTGGGGAGGCAGCGCCCCACAGCCCACATGCCCAGGGCTCCCTGCCTGCAGTCCTGTGAGGCGCCGACACTCCCTCCAGAACAGGACCACTCTTGGGTGCAGTGGGGGGGCAGCGCTGTGCCCACGACGACCTGAGGCGCCCACCACAGAGACACAAAGACACGGAGGACCGCTCGCACTTCACGGTGCTTCAGCTACATCACTGGAAGCCCAACCCTAGCAGGCAGGTTTGGCGTTAATTCCAGCTTCAAAAACCGGCAACCAATTATATCCTAGATTCCACTAGAAACAGCAACACAACTTTCACATTTGATTTCCCATGACGGATTAGTGATGGAGCTGCAAGGGGAGACCTGAAAACGCCATAAACACCGTACTCTTCCCAAAGCAAGGCCTCAGCAGAGGGCCCTGCACGAGGCACCCCACTGAAGAGCGACGCAGCCGGGCAAGGGGGTGTCGACCAAGGAGCCTGCTTCCTAGGCAGCCCCTGCGTCCTCCCATGAGGCAGGTGAAAATCAGGTCCGAGAACCTCCCGCCAGCTTCACACAAGTGACATCAGGC
>NW_006789032.1:1761133-1765680 GCF_000442215.2 Lipotes vexillifer | reverse complement strand
CTGAACCAAACAGGAGTTCGATCCAACTCACAAGTCTGAGAAGTCTCTGAAGCTGCTGGGTCCCGGCTGCTTCGACACCCATCGTGACATCAGGAAATAACAGGCCTTTCCCTGGGGTCACATCTGCTACTCTTGATCCAAAAGAACCACGGGTATGCCCATTACGAGAGCTTCCCTCCAAAACATCCCTTTTAAAATAAGCCATGCTGCAGCAAAGGAAACCATAAACAAAACAAAAAGGCAACCCACAGTACGGGAGAAAATATTTGCAAGCAATGTGACCGACATGGGATTAATCTCCGAAATATACAAACAGCTCATGCCGCTCAATACCAAAAAAAAACGAACAACCCAGTCAAAAAACGGGCAGAAGACCTAAACAGACATTTCTCCAAAGAAGACATACAGATGGCCAAGAGGCACATGAAAAGATGCTCAACATCACTAATTATTAAAGAAATGCAAATCAAAACTACAGTGAGCTATCACCTCACACCGGTTAGAATGGGCATCATCAGGAAATCTACAAACAATAAATGCTGGAGAGGGTGTGGAGAAAAGGGAACCCTCCTGCACTGCTGGTGGGAATGTAAACTGATAGAGCCACTATGGAGAACAGTACGGAGGTTCCTTAAAAGAACTAAAAATAGAACTGCCATACGATCCAGCAACCCCACTACTGGGCGTGTACCCTGAGAAAGCCATACTTCGAAAAGACACACACATCCCTACATTCACAGCAGCACTATTCACGATAGCCAGGACATGGAAATGACCTAAGTGTCCATGGACAGATGAATGGATAAAGAAGATGTGGTACATATATATAATGGAATATTACTCAGCCATAAAAAAGAATGAAATAATGTCACTTGCAGCAACATGGATGGACCTGGAGATAATCATACTAAGTGAAGTCAGACAGAGAAAGACAAATATCATATGATATCACTTATATGTGGAATCTAAAAAATGATACAAATGAACTTATTTACAAAACAGAAACAGACTCACAGACTTACAAAACAAACTTATTGTTACCAAAGGGGAAAGGGTGGGCGGGATAATTTAGGAGGTTAGGATTAACATATACACGCTTCTATATATAAAATAGATAATCAGTAAGGACTACTGTGTAGCACAGGGAACTCTACTCAATGTTCTATGGTAACCTATATGGGGAAACAATCTGAAAAAGAATGAATATATGTCCGTGTATAACTGAATCACCCTGCTGTACACCTGAAACTAACACAACATGGTAAATCAACTATACTCCAATATAAAGTAAAAATTAAAAAACTAAAACTAAAAAAATAAAATAAGCCAGGCTAAACTAAAAACACAAAAACCATCAGCTGCTGCAAATAACTCACTCTTTGGAAACCTGGGAACTTGTTAAAGCACTGAGGAGAGAAAGGCCTGGCAGGCTGACAGCCAGAACTGACGTACGTCCATGCCCTAAGAAGTTTGTACCACGCTCGGGACAGGTTTGGTGGGCCAGGGGGAGGCTCAAGGGGCCAAAGAAGTCAGGGCTGGGCCACTGTGGCGGGTGTTGCACAGCTACCCACCCTGGCCCATGCCTGTGCTGGGGCCCCCGAAAGAGGGCTCTCGGTGAGCACCCAGCCGTTCCCTCACCGGCCCACTCAGACGCCCGTCCAGAGACCCCTTCTCCTCTCTCGCAGGGATCCTAGGGGGCAGGGCAGCCAGGCAGGCCCCGCAGTTCCCACGGCTGGACACCCCAATTTCAAACTTGCTAATGGGGCAGCTGACGCCTACACTTTGATTATCGAATGCTCGTTTGCTTGAAAAATGAGGTCTGCAGAAATATAAAGGAATGTTTAAATCATATTCATGAAAAGCAACGGGATCAACATGGCTATGAAGTGACGGTGGTCTTTTGGACACCAAAGTCTAGGAAAATGGACACTAGGGCTGTGTGATGCGCCTCTGAGACAGCGAGCTGGGGACGGACAAAGTCCCCCAAGGAGTGACCGTGGGACCCTGAAGTGACGAGACCTCCCTGCAGCACTGAAAAGTCTCCAGTGGTTACAGACACGGGAAAGCAACAGCCTCGGGGCGTGAGGGCCGCCACGGGGCTGGTCTGGCCAGCGGCTCTGCGGGCAGGCGTGGCAGGCGCTGCGCCCAGGACACCTGTCAGCTTCCCTGGGTACCACGTGCACAGTCACTGGTTCTGACAAAAGCAGGGTCAGACATGCACGCGACGCCGGGGGTGAATCCAAACAGCAGCGCTGGCCTCAAACAGCCCGCAGTAATGGCACTATCACCGCTCTGGATCTCGTAAACTCTGGTTACCACGCTCACTTCAAACAGACTACGCAGTATCCATTCAAAGGCAAAGAAACACAACTCTGTCTCAAAATGTTAACTTAAATGACTTTTAGATAAAAGGTCATGGAAGAGCGATCACCCGCGTTCGCAGCAGGCAGCACGGGCAGCCTGGGATGCACACCACCCGGGGCCCCACCCGGCCCCAACACACGCCGGGAGGCCGCCTGTCGTCACCCCTCCGCGGGCGCAAGGCCAGCTCTAGGAGCGACTCAGGGAAGGGCCTTACGGACCGGGCCACCGAGGCTGGCAGGGAAGTGACTTCCCAGGAGCCCCGACGCGGGCCCGCACAGCACGGCGCTGCCCCCAGGAGCCCCCAGCACACACACCCAGGCAGTCTGGCTTGAACAGCGACCCAGAGGAGGGCTGTATGCATGGGCCATGTTCATCCCGGCCTTACCGTCAGGGAGGAGGTCAAACTTGCCGCACTGAACACAGCTTCCATTTCAGAAGGCCCTCAGGGGAGGCCAGGGGCCACGGACCCTACCCAGGTCCCCCTCCCTGCACCCCTCACCCCTCCACTCAGGACGCTCTGGAACCAAAACAGGCCAACGTGCACGAGCAACAAGCACGACACAGCGAGTTCAAGCAGCCAGAAAGCCATTCAGGGTTTCCTTTTTAAATAATTTTAACATCTTTCTTAGTATAGAGGTAAGTGTTCATGAGAGAAAACCTGAGAAACATGGAGATGTACAAGGAAGACAGAAATCTCCAGAAGCCCCACCTCCTCTGGCTACTAGACTGTGTATTTCC
Organism: Lipotes vexillifer; assembly: GCF_000442215.2. Classification (NCBI taxonomy): domain Eukaryota; kingdom Metazoa; phylum Chordata; class Mammalia; order Artiodactyla; family Lipotidae; genus Lipotes; species Lipotes vexillifer. Next base: position 1,762,578 of record NW_006789032.1, on the reverse strand, counting down.
TTCCACTCTCTGTCCTACGTGCACATGTATAACATATGTGTTTTGATAACCGTAAAGAAAACGGGGGTAATTTTGTTGATATCTGGCTTGGTGATTTCTTTCCAGAACCGTAATTTTCAGTGGTTACGTGGCATTTCATCCAGAATGTATTTATGATTTCTTTACTGATGAAGACGGGCATTTTCTATGTTTTGTTACTGTGAGAGCTCAGGTTCTTCAATTACAAGGTGCAGCACAAACCCATGTCAGCCGTGTTAAGGCCACGCTGCTTGGCTGTGACCGAGCCTCCGCGTGCTCATACGTAAGACAGGCACGACACCGCCTGTTTGGAAGGCCGGGCGCCGACACGGCCACAGAGCAGAGTGAGCTCCGTAGGGGTGGGGCCGCGTCCCCCACCGCAGCCCAAGCACAACCAACAACCCTTAAGGGCTGAATGAATCCCAGCCTCCCTCAGTTACCAGAGTTCAACATCAGCTAGAGTGTTCTCACCCAATGTTACGGTTTTTCTGACCCCTTTCGTGCCAACATTTTTCACTGTATTTTTAACCAAGATGTAGGTCAGCCAGAGCTACACTACAAATTAAACAGGCATTTTCTGCCCCGCCTGGGAACGTCCACCTGCAAGACATCGCTTCTGGGGAAATGTTCTTCAGCACGACCTTCAGGGGCTCCGGCCTCGACCTCACCCCCGTCACACACGCTCGTCCTTCAACCTGGGCTCGGGGGGGCGGGGGGCGCTCCCGGCTGCACTGGCACAAGCAGGCAACAGCGGCCGGGTCAGACGGACCAGACCCCTTCCTGCCCCCCCTCCCACCCCGACAAGGGTCCCCAGCACCGTCACCTGCCGGGCGGTGCAGAGAGTCTGCAGAGAGAGCGCTACGAAACGCAGATCCTCCACGACCAAGATGTGCAAAATGGAACTGCCCCCAAACCCCGACATGAACACTGAAGAAGCCAGAATCGGGGCAGGAGCACAGGAACCCGCGCGTGGCGTGGTGTCACACAGCTGGAGAACTCACTCCTGAGAGCCGTGACACGTTTCCTAACCGTACAGGGGAGCTGGGGGGAGGGCTCCCAGGACCGTCCCGTCCACAACCCAGGCCGCAGCAGCGGAGAGAGGAGCCTGGGCCTCGTGGAGCATCCCTGAGACCCAACAGCCCAGGAGAACAGCCACTGGCCAGCGTGACGGTGGCCCTCCTGCCATACCACCTCCCCCAGCCCTGCCCAAGGTGCCTGCCCCTCCAGCAGGTCCCCATGGGACGGGGTCCCCCAACTACTCCAACGGAAGCAGAGTCGGCAAGACGCCAACACAGACGCTGGGGAAGCTGACTTAAATTACGGCCTAACTGTTCCTTTTGCTCCTGTGGCTGTTTTGCCTCTTACACCACGTAAAAGAAAGTGCTTAAACCTGCAGAGCTGTGACTCCAGGAAGGCCAGCGCGGGGG
>NW_006789032.1:1760549-1761112 GCF_000442215.2 Lipotes vexillifer | reverse complement strand
GGGGGGCGGGAGGGGTTAAGACGAGTACCCCCGGGGCTCCCGCATCCTGGCCTCAACTTCACAAGCCTTAGGCATGGAGGGCAGAGCACGGCAACAGCACCAACCTGTGTGCTGCCCTGGTGCCGCCCACGAGGGAGCCTGGTTCGTGGCCAGCTCACGAGTGGGACCCGGCCCCAGCCCCCTGGCCCCAGGGTTTCGCTCCTTCAAGAGCAGCTGGGCAGTGCCTCGACCTCACCACACTTCGGGGACACTCCACCTGCCTCACCCAGGACGCCACAGGATTCTCACCATCATTCCCGAGAATTCTCACTCTTGGTCCTGAAGTGGTGCAGGACCCACCTGCAGGTATGACAGGAGCTCGGGTGTGTGAAGATGTCGACCCAAACCCGGCGCTTTGTCCCCCCTGAAGGCCGGTCTTACTTCTTCAAGGGGCATCTGTGCTGTAACAGCAGGCGCACAAGGGCGTATTGCTTCTAAAACCGGTTTCCCGCTAAGCCAGATGTGTTCTTTGTCATCATTGCCGGGGGCGACTGAAGGCTGGAAGCCCGAGCAGCCCGAAGTGC
>NW_006789032.1:1756886-1760539 GCF_000442215.2 Lipotes vexillifer | reverse complement strand
CATTCCTGCATTCCTGGATATTCAGCTAAAGACAAGCTTCTGACCCAATTCAAGGTCCAGCGTCTGCAGCTCCCTGCACACCTCACGTGTTGTTGTAAAATCGCGCACTTTTAATTCGTACGTTGAAGACTACAAGACACTGCCAAGGGAAATTGAGGAAGACCTAAACAGGTGAAGAGACTTACCATACCTTGTTCACGGGTCGGGAAACTCAGAATCATCAAGATGTCAGCGCTCCCCAAACTAACCTGCAGACGCAATGTGAGCCACCAAAACCCCAGCACCTTGTGCGTGGAAACAGACAAGCCGATTCTAAATTCATACAGAAACGCGAAGGTCCTAGAGCAACCAAAAATCTATGAAAAAGTACACGGTCGAGGCCTAACACTTCCTGTTTCAAAGATGGATTAGAAGGCTACAGGAATCGAGATGGTACAGAACTGACACAGATTCAGCCACAGACCCCACCACACACGTGCTCACACACAGGGCCTCTGCCTGGAACCTTCCGCTCTCCCAGCTGCCTCCTAACCCCCACTCATCACAGACCCCTCCCCACGGTCTGGGGTTCCGTGCACCCTGCTCCTGCAGCTGGGTCTCCCTGAAGGGCTGGACCCAGCACCCTGGCCTCCCGCACCTGCTAAGAGGAAGCTCAGTGCGACTGACAGGGCACAGAACCACAGGGGTTCACAGTGCCAGCCCCACGGGGTGTTCCGGCCCTTGTCCCACCAGGGCTGCTCCAGGCCGTGATACATACACCCCTCAAGTGTTACTTCCTTAAACTCTCTTTAAGTACATGTTAACTTTAAATGACTAACATACTTTGATAAGATTAAGAAATGACTGATGTGTGTATGTGTTTACATGTAACACACAACTTGTGTGTGGGTTTTGTTTGTTAAGGCAGCGCCCGCTGGAAGTGGACCCCTCTTACAGACCATAACCTAAAGCTGCCGACATCCACCCACAGACATCCTTCCCCACGGTGGCTGCGCGTTACATGCTTTACCTAATGGCTCCAACAATACACACCAGAGGCTCAGCCGCTCACCCCCGTGTCAGCGACAGCTTAAATCGCTTTGATAAAACCGTCAGGAACAGGTGACTCTAGAGGGAGAGCACGCAGGTATTCACTGTATTAGTCTTTTCTGTAAGTTTTAAATTTCTCAAAATGAAAACTGGAGGCGGGAAATGCTTCGCTATGTAGAGATGCAACCAGAGGTGACGGTGAGCTTGGTTGAGGGAGGGGAGGGGGAGGGGGAGGGCAAGGTAAACAGGGGCGTCCCTATGACCCTACTTCCACAGGAGGTCCCAGCCCGCGGTAGCAGGAACCCTGCTATCTGCCTGGGGCACCCAGCACACACAGCCCCCCGTGCACACGCCCCGGCCTCCAGGCATGGACGGCCCAGTAAGACCAGGGGCAGAAACCAGATGACCTACAGCGGCCAGGGACTGACCTGGGGGCTGGACAGCGGGGAGAAGAGGGCCCTGTGGGGCGCGGCCACGTCGAGGTGAGCTGCGCGTGGGGCCGGCCAGACCGGCAGGGACGGCGCACGCAGCGGCACCAGGAGCGCCAGTGAGCGGGCCGCAGGCTGGGGCCCCAGGGGAGGGGGGACGCAAAGCGTCCCCCACACAAACACCGTGCAGGGGTCGCACTCCGGAGACTCAGGCCCCCGCACGTTACTTTTAACTTCTCTTCACACGGTGACTTTCACGGTCTTGATGAAACTGAGCAACGGTTTTAAGTGAGGCAAGGCGTCCTCCTCGGATGCTGCGTTTAAGAACCTCGCTACTGTGGACACACGGGCACACACCCCGCAGAACTGTCCCATGGGGCAGGCTGGAGAATGAGAACGAAGGCAGGGTGGCAGGTGGGGGGTCGGGGACGGAGGGGGTCTTTCCCACGTCAAGCATGTCCGTACAGGCTGGAATTCTGTAAGGGACCTGGCTTAGAGCATAATTTCTGAACACAAAATTTTGCCCTAAAACTTGACTAAGTTGCCAGTAACCACAACTGTCTTATCTACTTTAAAAATTGACCATGAAAACGCCTATCTCGCAATTCCCAAAAGCAACACAAAGGGCCAAACAGCAGACGCTCAACCTCACTAATGAGCGAGGAGGGGCAGGTTTCAGGTGACGACCTTCACCCCGCCCCAGACGCAGCTCAGGGTCATCTCTGCCCTCCACCACAGCACGGCACGGGGTGGGCACAGGGCACACACGCCCCTGCGAGGATCTTTTTGGCAGCATCAACATCGTGACGCGTGTCCCCTGACCCGGGCTTGCTGTTCTGGATCCCCGTGCAGTGGGACATTCGCCTTCAGGGGCCAAGTGGCCGCGACTCTGCTGTACCCATATGGTGTCCACAGGCAGTCCACTCATGCACTGGCGGGGAAACGTGCCCTTGACGTGTGACGTGACGTGACGTGAGAAGACAACGGCAGAACAACACATGTGACTGGTTCGTGTAAAAGTCACGTGTGCGTGCTCAGTTACGCACTTGAGAAATGAAAAACGACGGTCAAGATACACCTAAGGGGGAACTTCCCTGGCAGTCCAGTGGTTAAGACTCCACGCTTCCACTGCAGGGGGGCACAGATCTGATCCCTGGTCCCTGGAACTAAGACCCCGCATGCCACGCAGTGCGGCCAAAAAGAAAAACAAAAACAAAAAAGATAGACCTAAGGGCGCTGACCTCTCAGGAGAAGACACGTGTCCACAGGTCTTTCAATTAGCTCTAGGGTTACTTTGTCACTTAAATGAAACCACAGAAAGAAAAAGAGCACCAGGAAGCGCTGGGGTGATGGGCTTTCGGGGGGGGCCACACCCCACAGGTCCCGAGGTCCCCTCGACCCTTGAGGCCACCTCCACCTCCCTCTTCCCCAAGGCCCACCACCGAGGGTGCCCCCTGCGTGGCTCAGCTGCCAGCGCTGCTCCGTGGCCCACGTGCTGCCCCACCCGTCTCGGACACTCCATGCTGCCTCGTGTGTCTGGGGCTGGCGGGGCCTCACGAGTGCAGGGCTCCGGGGCTCCAAGCGCCCTGTCATCCCACGCCTCTTCTGGGTGGTAGAGGGAAAACAATGTTTCCCCAAAAGGACGCGTCTGGCGCCCTTGACAGCACAGTGCGACGGAGGGAAGCTCTCTCTCCTCCAACCTCACCACGGACACGGGCCTCGCCCCTGCCGTGGTGCCCGCGGCCCTTTACTTTCCGGTGTCCGTGCATCTGCCTAACTTAGCGCACCTGGCCGAATGCCCTCACCCCTGCTTGTACACGTGCGGCAAACGGGGAATGGCTGTGTGACCTGCCGGTCTCTCCGGGCACCTTTCAGTGGAACACCTCTGTGGAGGACGCCTCCCGCCCGGATCCCACCTCTGCCGTCTCTTACGTCCTCACTTTAAGCAGCCAACAGTGGGTTCCCAGTTCCTCACATTTTCAAAATCCCTGAAATCCATGGGCTTCAGAGGCTTCCCCGAGTTCCTCCTCTGGGGGCCCTGGACCCACAGCCAAAGTGGCCAAGGATGAGGCTTGGGGGCATCCAAACCCCACCCTCCCAGCACCAGAGCCAGTGGCCCAGAGCCTGCGAATCAGCTGCCAGGACGGCCCTCCCGTGAGGACAGCCAGCGTCCCGCGGGCCTGGGTGAACCTGCCT
>NW_006789032.1:1728427-1756763 GCF_000442215.2 Lipotes vexillifer | reverse complement strand
ATTCCTGCACTCCTGGCAGAAGCCTGAGCGTATTTCACCGTGTGCTTACATCCGAAGTTCTAAATATGCCACGCTAACGGAGAACTTGTACCCAGGCAACATTTTATGGTGTCCTCTCATCGGCGGATTCTGACCCCCGTTCAAACAGTACTTTGCTCCCTTTGCTTTGACTGGAGGAAGCCAATCGGTGCCGCCCTCCACCCCCCGCGGCAGCTGACGGAGCCCCAGGTGAGCGCTCCTCCCTCGACCCGTGCCATTCTACCTTTCCCCGACCTTCTCTTAACTTTATCTTCTATCATTCGTATTATTCATCTGAAGTTCTTTCTAGAGTAAGAACGTGTGTAAATAAACAAAAGAAGGACGAGCACATGCTCCTCCCGACCTCAGGGATGCAGCCAGCAGGCGGGTGCCTGAAGCACCCGCCTCCCCCGCGAAGCTGTGCGCGTGTCAAGAGCAGCTCCGGACACAGGACAGGTGGAGAGCACACAGGATGCTCTGGAGGAACGTCCCGGGCCTTTCTCAGGGTCAGTAAGCAAAGAGAGAAGAACCCTCCCTATCGGAGTCACACGCCCTCTGATTCCACGGACGGGTGAGTACCAGCTTCTCTTACCCAAACTCCACAGGTCTGTCCAGATTGATATAAACACCTCTACCCTTTCAGGTGTTCAACTGTTTAGTAAATCGGCCTTTAGCCAGAGGCCGGAGCAGGGCTGATCTGAGAGCCAAAGGTGGGAAGCATGGCCCACTGCCCCAGACAGAGCCTGCCCGCTGCAGGGCCGGGCTCCGGCGTCCAGGCCGAGGGCCCGCGCAAGGCCTGGTCTGCGGCAGCTAACTAAGCTCCAAGTGTGGGTCTACCTGTTGCCAACACACTCTGAACAGTGCGTGAACCCCGTGCACAGTTTCCAGGGAGCTGCGGTCAGGCGGCAGACAGTACGCACGCCACAGCAGTCACGGCAAACTTCAGCTACCTGTGGCCACCTCACTCGCTGAGAACCCCCGAGAAGAAGGAGGAGCAAAACAAGGGGCTCTGAGCTACATTCATTCATCCCCCAAGCCAGCCGCCAGCCCTCACTGGGGACCTCCTACGTGCCGGGCTGTGCGGAGCCCGACAAGAACCGGAAACACACACCGGGCTGGGGCTTCCTACACGGCGGGGAAGGCAGGCACCAGCCAGCGGCCCACCGCCTCCCATCAGCCCTACAACCAATCAATGTGATCAATCAGTGCCACAGCCAGTGACACAAAGGGGAGGTGCCCGGCACTCTGTGCAACCAGGAGTTGCTCTAATCTGAGGGGCCTGGTTTCCCGAAGGACGCAACACCAAAACGACCCGGGAAGGAAGAGTGGGGGCTGGCTGTGAGGGGGGGCAGGGGAGAGCCCCCCACGTCCCAGCAAGGCAGGCAAAGACCACCTGAGGGACACGCTGAGCAGAGAGCCAAGGGCACCCGAGGGCTGAGATGCAAGACGCCTCGGCCACCACACAGGAGGGATGCAGGCCCAGGCAGCGGGTCGTGGCCCCCAGCTGCTGGCTTCAGTGCTCTCCAGGGAGCACGGGGTGGCAGGAGAAGCCAGAGGACCAGGATGGGCAGGAGCTGACCAGCAACACTGCTGGGTTTTAAGTAACTGAAGGAACCCCACAGTAGCACAACAGGCATTTGACAAACTCAAAAGTCCACTGGACTAAAAAATTAACATCCTCCGCCAAGAAAAGCAAACAACTTTAGAAAATGAGGAATGGCAAGGAACTTCCTTAACTTGATGAAATAAATCTACAAACTCCTATCTCCAATGGTAAATCATTAGAAGCACTTCCTCTGATATCAGGAATAGTTCAAGGGTGCCAGTCAGCACGGCTTCTACCCAATACCATACCAGAGATCCCAGCAAGCCCCATAAACCAGAGGACAGACAGGTCGAGAAGTGGGAACATGAGGACTAGAATGAAATAAAACTGTCACTAATTGCATACGATAGGATTCTCTACATATAACACTCCCCAAAAAATCTGCACATACTTTTTTTTTTTTTTTTTTTTTTTTAAAACCCAGCTTCCTTTAATACTAGTTATTTGTAATGAATCAGTCAATTTCCTGGTTAATGCAGTACACGGGCCTCTCACTGCTGTGGCCCCTCCCGTTGCGGAGCACAGGCTCCGGACGCGCAGGCCCAGCGGCCATGGCTCACGGGCCCAGCCGCTCCGCGGCGTGTGGGATCTTCCCGGACCGGGGCACGAACCCGTGTTCCCTGCATCGGCAGGCGGACTCCCAACCACTGCGCCACCAGGGAAGCCCCTGCACATACATTTTTAAATGAAAGTGCTTGATAACATCGCTAGATTTAAAATCCATATCCAAAATTCAACTACAATTCACCATTTCATCAACAAAGAATCAGAAAATGCAACTTTAAAAAACTACTATTTACAATAACAGGGATAAACTTAAGAGTGTCCTAGAATGAATCTAACAAAATATGTGTAAGACCTATACGGGAAAAAATATATAAAACTTGATTGAAAGATGTTATATAGAAGATCTAAGTAGGGTGATATATGCCATATTCATGAAGACACTAAGCACTATACTGTGGATGGCAATCGTTCCCAAATTGACCCACAGATTGATAAAATTCTGATCAAAATAACCTGGGCCTCAAAATTTATAAGCAAGATCAAAATACCAAGACTACAAAAAAAAGAAAAAAAAAAAAAAAACCAAGACTAGCATAGACAGTTCTCAGGAAGAACCTAGTGGGACACCAGCCCCAGGAGACAGCAAGAGTCAGCGCGAAGCTACACTATTTATGGACACGACGATACTGATGAAAAGACAAATAACCAAGAGAAAACTACCGACAGCCCAGAAACAGACCCCTACGTGGGACTTGAAATACTACAGAAGGGACGTGCTGATTAGTGAGACAAGGAAGGTCATTCAAGTAAATAGTGCGAGGACGACTGTTTATCCAAATGGAAGAAAAGTGAAAACGGAACTCTAACACACCATATGCAAGTCTGATTCCTGGAGGATTAAAGACATAAAAGTGGAAGCAAACACTAAAATTTTAGAAGAAAATACAGGAAACCATTCCTATGACCTTGGGTTTAGAAAGTGTTTCTTAAACATGACTGAAAAAGGTATTTACCATAAAGAAAAAGACAGATTCCACTCCATTAAAACCAAGAACTCCTATTCATCAGAAGATGCCATAAAGAAGGTGAAAAGACCAGCCGCAAACTGAAAGAACACACCGACCATATACGTGACCTATAAAGGGATCGTAAGCAGAATACAAACAGAATTCCTACAAATTTACAAGAAAATTCAAAAGAAAACTGGGCAAAAGGACATAAACAGACATTTCACAGAAGGATACCCACAACAGCAGTAAGCATACAAAATGACGTCAACTTCCTCGATACTGAAGGAAAAGGAAATGAAAACTAAAACAATAGTGTGACAGCATTTCACACACACTAGGTTTGAAGAATTGAAAACTGACAACACCAAGTGCTGTCAGGGATGTAAACAGACAGGAGCTCTGCGTGTAGGCAGGTAAACTGCTGTGACCAGCATCACTCATGAACCAAAGCCAGACGGCGATACTGCAAGAAGACAACACCAAGAGCCCTCACAAACTCACAGAAAAATTTTAGCAAATCAAATATAACAGTACATGAAATGGTACTATTTCATGGCCAAGTGGGGTTTATCCTAGGAATGCGCCATGATTTTAACACTCAAAATCAAATCCACGTTAACACCTTATTAACAGACTAAGAAAGAAAATCCACAAGAGCATCTCAATACATGAAGAAAGGCACTGGACAAATTAATTAAACATCCATTCAAAAATTCTCACCAAACTAGGAATAGAAGGGAATTCCTCCACCCAGTAAAGGACACCTATGAAAATCCTACAGCTAGTATCATACATTTAATGGAAAAAAGTCTGAGTACGATTCACCCCAAGTCGGAAACAAGGCAAAAATGTCCCTTCCCATTGCTTCTATTCAACATTATACTAGAGGTCTCAGCTGGTGCAATGTAGTGAGAAGAAAAATAAAGGTATGCAGAACAGAGAGGAAGAAGGAAGTCTCTCTTTGCTGCAGACAATACGGTTGGTTGCCTTCGTAGAAAATCTTAAGGAATCCACAAAACTGCTACAAAAACTAATATATGAGTTAAGACACAGTCACAGGATGTAAGGTCAATACTTAAAAAGCGACTATTTCTAAATACTAGCAACAAATAATGGGAAATTTCTTTTTTTTTTTTTTTTTTTTGCAGTACGCAGGCCTCTCACTGTTGTGGCCTCTCCCGTTGCGGAGCACAGGCTCCGGCCGCGCAGGCTCAGCGGCCATGGCTCATGGGCCCAGCCGCTCCGCGGCATGTGGGATCTTCCCGGACCCGGGCACGAACCCGCGTCCCCTGCATCGGCAGGCAGACTCCCAACCACTGCGCCACCAGGGAAGCCCAAATTGCAATTTTTTAAAGTACCATTTATATAGCATAACAATATGAATACTTAAAGATATGTTTGTTCAACAAAACATGTTAAAGACATAAACACTGAAAACTATAAAATAATTCTGAGAGAAATACTGAAAGACCTAAATAAACAGAGAGGTATACCATGTTCATAGATCAGAAGCCAATGTTTTTGGTTTGGTTTTTGGGTTTTTTTTAAGATTTTTTTTTTGATGTGCACCATTTTTTAAAGTCTTTATTTAATTTGTGACAACATTGCTTCTGTTTTATGTTTTTTTGGTTTTTTTGGACATGAGGCATGTGGGACCTTAGCTCCCCAACCGGGGATTGAACTCACACCCCCTGCATTGGAAGGTGAAGTCTTAACCACTGGACCGCCAGGGAAGTCCCACCAATGTTGTTAAGATGTCAATTATCATAAATCTGGTTTACAGATTCGATACAATCCCAGGCAAGATATCAGAAGACTTTTTTGTGGAAACTGACAAGCTGATTCTAAAACTCACATGGAAACGCAAAAGACCCAAATACCCTCAAACATTTCTGAAAAAGAAGAGCAGTCAGAGGACTCACGCTACCCGAGTCCAAGACTTACTTACTATGACTGAGCTGCACTAATCACACACTGTTGTATTGCAAAGGTAAATAAATGCGGCAGAATACAATCCATAAATAAAGACCACACATACGTGGTCAACTGATTTTCAGTAAAAGTGGCAGGATAATTCAACAGAGAGAGGAAGATCTTTTCATCAAATAGGGCTGGTACAACTAGATATTCTATGCGGAAAAAAATTAATCTCAACCCCCTACCTTACAACTATCCCAAAATGAACTTGACTTGGATGGAGTAAAAAGCTAAAACCATAAAAACCCTATAAGAATACATGGGAGAAAATCCCTGTGCTCTGGGTCAGGCAAAAATTTCTTTGATAAGACATAATGTGAACACTGAAAGAAACTGATAAGCTGGACTTCATTAAAATTGAAAACTTGCTCTTTGCAATATATTGTTAGATAAATGAAAAGGCAAACACAGACAAAGAAAAAACATCTATAAAACAATTCTATCTGATAAAGGGCTTGTATCTATGTTTTTAAAACTCTTACCAAACCAATAATAACAAAACGAACACCACCAAGAAAAACACAGGCGAACAAATCTGAATAGACACTTCAGGAAAGATACGCGAATGAAAAATAAGCACGTGAAAAGATGCTCAACAACATTAGTCATTAGGGAAATGCAAATTAAAACCATAACGAGATAGCATTACACGCCCATGAAATCGGCTAAGATTTAAAATATTGACCATATTAACGGCAGGGATTTGAAACAACCATCGCACGCTGCTGGTGGGAATGTAAAATAGTACAGTCACTCTGGAAAACATCTTGGCAGATTAAAAAGTTAAATACTCACCTACCACACCCAACAATCGCACTCCTGTGTAGCTGCCCAGGAGAAATTAAAACTTATGTCCAAACAAAGACTTACAGGCAAAGCTTATAGAAGCAATATTCTTTTTTTTTTTTAATTTAACTATAGTTGATTTACAACATTGTGTTAGTTTCAGTTATACAGCTTCCTAGAAGCACTATTCTTAATAGTCAAAAGCTGGAAACAACCCAAATATCCACCAACTGGTAAACTAGATGAATAAAATGCAGTGTATATCCACAGCGTGGAATACTACTTTACAACAAAAAGGCATGTGCTGATACATGCAACAACTTGGAAAATTTCAGAAGCACTCTGCTAAGTGAAAGAAGCCAGACAGAAAAGACTACTCTTGTATAATTTCATTTGCATAAAATTCTAGAAGAGGCACAATCACAGAGACAGCGGATCGCCGGTTGCCAGGGTAGGGAGGGTGGGGGAGGGGCTAACTACCAAGGCAAGGGGCAAGGGGAGAATTTTTTCCAGGCTCTGGAACGGTTCTGTCTCTTGATTGTGGTGATGGCTACATAATTTAGGCTTTCTAAACCTCACAAAACTATACCCTGAAAAGGGTAAATTTTACTGTATGAAAACTGCGCCTCAATAAAACAGACTTTAAAAAATAAACACAATGAGATACCACTGCACACCCACAAGAACGGTAAACATGAAACAGCCTTCCCACGCCCAGCGCTGGCTCGACGTGCAGCCACAGGGACTCTCGTGCACTGCAGGCCGACCCCTCAGGAAAGCAGTGGGGGGTGGTTTCTGACGAGAATGAACATACACTTTCCACACAGGCGGCAATTCCACCCCTGATGTTCACCCAAGAGGAAAGGATGTCCACACATACGTCCACACGAAGCCCGGGCAGTAACGTTCAAAGAAGCATCAATCACCACAGCCAAAAACGGGAAGCGACCCACTGCCCACCCACTGGTGAATGAATTAACGTACAGTGTGTGTCCAAACGTGCAACGCTGCTCGGCACGAACAAAACATCACGGATACACGCAGCCACGTGGATGAATTCAAAGCATGCACAGAGGGAAGAGCGCCGGACACCAGAACGCACGTGATGTACGATCCCGTGCAAATGAAATTTTAGAAAGGCAAAAACCAAACGGCAGTGACAGAAAAGCAAAAAGAACATTTGCTTGGGCCCAGGGTGTGCTAGGGATGAACGAGCGACCTGCATCTCGGTCATGACGGTGGACAGACAGGGCATCCACTTCTCAAAACTCAACCTGTTGCACTCAAAATGGGTGCATTTTGTTGTATGGAAAGCATACCCTCCCTCAAAGATTTTATGTGTGCTGACGAGTATTTAAAGATGAGCCCCTCGGCCCTCAGACACCATGGACCTGGCTTCTGCATCACTCCGGGAAGCTGAGGCCCCGTTCCAAGCACAGAGCAGACTGGATGGGAACCACACAGCTTCACCTCCACGAGCAGGACCAGCCTCCGCCGGCAGCCCGACACTCGCCGGCACAGGGGACTCACGCTTATGGATGCTTCTGACCGTGCAGGGAAAGGTCTAATGACCTGTCTGAACCCATTCCCTTCCAAAACTACGTTTACATTTTAGTGCTTGAACTATGCCGGAAGGTGTCACTACTAAAAGTAATTTCTTCTCAGAGTATACTAGATATAAAACTTCATTTTTCAATTAAAATAAAATGCCACCAGAAAATGATCTCCAGGTTATACTGTCAGAAAAAAATCAAGGTTCAAGTCAATTTATATGCCACCTTTGGTGTAAGAAAAAGGGGGGAAAAGAATACATCTCTGTGTGCACACACTTATTTTTACAAAAAGACATACTTGAAAAGATGGCCCACAAACTAATGAAAATTAAAATTTTTTAAATTATCCCTCTAGGCGAAGAAGAGACACAGAACTAGAGATGCAACCGAGTTCAGCCTTCCCACGTGAAAATGTTTCACACGTTCAGGATACAAAATTACAACAAACAAAAAAATAGGAAGTTAAGTTGAAAACAAAGTCAAACAAAACAAACAAACAAAAAAAACTAAAACATGGGGGCTTCCCTGGTGGCTCAGTGGTTAAGAATCCACCTGCCAATGCAGGGCACACGGGTGCGAGCCCTGGTCCGGGAAGATCCTACATGCCGTGGAGCAACTAAGCTCATGCGCCACAACTACTGAGCCTGTGCTCTAGAGCCCGCGAGCCACAACTGCTGAGCCCAGGTGCCTAGAGCCCGTGCTCCGCAACAAGGGAAGCCACCGCAACGAGAAGCCCACGCACCGCAACGAAGAGTAGCCTCCGCTCGCCGCAACTAGAGAAACCCCGCGCACAGCAGCAAAGACCCAGTGCAGCCAAAAATAAATACATAAAAATGAATTAATTAATTTTAAAAAAATCTAAACCATGTATCAAATTGGTAGCATAACACACACACACAAAAGAATTTCAATGGAGCCTTGAGCACACAAAGAACCGCAAAGAAGCCTTAAACTTTGCGCCAGTCTTAGGCTTATAATCTTGAAACTATCTCTAAGTATATGGTAGAATAGGCCAAGTGATAAATATGTGTATCTGATCAAGATTCAAGGTGCTCCGTGCAAGAGAAGAGATACAAATATAATTTCAAAGAATTTATGGGGGGGAACCTGCTATGTTGGAAACACCGACAGGAGCTCCCTTCCCTCACAGAGCGCACAACAGTGACAGGACACACGACCTGGCCTCAGCCCTTGGTGTTTCCAGAGCCATTTTCCTTTAAAGACCGTTCCCAGGCTCCTTGGGAAAAGTCCGCCTCCAGGCCTGGGACCCAGAGCACAGGACACAGCAAGCGCTCCCTGCCCAGCAGCACGGAGCGGAGGCCGGGACCCCGACCCGGCCCACGGCCCCCAGTGCAGAGACGGGAGGCAGCGAAAAAAGAGGCACCTCCAGAAACGCTGCGAGGTTCACTCGCCTTACGACACACGGAGACAAATCCCAGACGCAGTCAAGGCTGCGAGGAGACACACACGTGAAGACACACCTGGTGTGTCAGGTGCCGAGAGCCCCCCAGACAGGCAGGTGAGGAACGCGCCAGGCCACCCTCCACTGCTCACATCACTCGTGCTCACGCCCACCCCAGCACAGCTTCCCCTTTCAGCAGGGTCCCCGTCACATACGACAGGCCTGGCACACAGCTGGCACTAGGCTAATACTGAAGAGTGAACGAATGTTAACTTAGGTACACAGCCACTAAAATCATGCTTACCAGAGAATAGTTAAGGACCTGGGAAATTCTGGAAATCAGGAAACATCGTGTCAGAGATAATTATAATGACCTCTTGGTGACAGAAGTACAGATTATTAACCATTCCTTTCCCATGCTTTTCTGTGTTTATCGAATTTTCTATGATGGGTATGTATTTGGAGACCAGATGTTATCTTGTTGGTCTGCAAGTACAGAGGAGGTAAGCTATACCTTACAATGGCCACTTCTGGGACAGGCAGGCCCAGAGGAAGACCACCCCCGACGGACACTCAGCTTCCTCCAATGAAGACTAGACGGATGCTTCCACTTAAACAGAAGCAAAATGGAAGCTATGTGGGTGGTCCCGCCAGTCCCTGGCACATCACTGCCCCCAGGGGCTCCAGGGGGGAAGTAACTCCTCACAGGCACAGCTAATAAGCTCCCCTTAGCTCAGGCGAACGGCTTCCTGGTGCTCTAGCTCTCTATTTCAAAAATAAGCGAGACTAAGTAACCAGTATCAGACCCAGAGGGCAATTAGGCCGTTTCAAAGAAGCCCCTGACCAGCAGTCCAGACTCCTTGCTCTGTTGCACCCTGGTTTTAGGAGAGGGCAGACAGTGGTATCCTACACAAATACACGAGCACACAGATTGTAACTCCAGCTCCAACTACCCTTCTTTCCCCCGGGACATCATGCAACACCAAGGCAGGAAGAAAAGGAGGCACCATGAACTTTTCTTGTATAGCTGTACTGAAACACAGTTTACAAAGAACAAAATATACCCATTTAAAGTGTACAACTGGTGAGCTTGGACAAATGCATATAGCTGTGTACCCACTGTCATAATCGAGGTCTGAAACATTTCCATCAACTTAGAAAGTCTCTGGGCAGCACAGAGCCATCACCCCTGACCAGGCAACCACTGTTTTACAGCATAGCTTTTGCTAGAATTTCACATAAATGGAACCGTATCATAGCCGGTCCTGTGCCTGGCTTCTCGCACTTGGTGGACAACTCTGAGATCCCTCCGTAACGTGGCACGTGGCATACTCCATTCCTTTGTATCCTAAGTCATGTCCCACTATGTGGACAGACCGTGTGCACCGCTCACCACCTGGTGGACACTGAGGTCACTTCCAGCGTGGGCTGTTACAAACAGGGCTGCTGCCAACGCTACCAGCGAGCCCCAAGAGGATACACGTCTCACTTCTCTTGGAGGGGGTGCTGGATACCATGAGCACATGCCGCATTTTTCAAGCAGCTGCCAAGCTGTCTCCGCCTGCCTGGCTGTCCCCATTGGCACTCACCCCACAGGGCTCCACGATCTCCACAACCACCCACAGGAGGTACGGTCGGTCCTTCTCGTTCTACCTGCATCGGTGTAGCTGGAAGCAGTGGAGGTTTCCCATGGGGGCTTTAATTTGCATATTCCTCTGACGACTTTTCATGTGCTTGCTGGCCATTTCTGTAACTTCTCGTGTCTATTCCAAACTTCTGCCCCTTCTGAACAGAGCTGTCTTCTGACTACTGAGCTGTATTCCGGACACAAGCTCATCTCACTTCACAGCCTGCCTTCCATTTTCTTAACAATGTCTGTCAGCTAGCAATAGTTTTCCTTTAATTCTCAAATCCAGTTTACTGATCTTTTCTTCGATGGTTCAGCCACCTGTGTCCCAGGAAATCTTTTCCTAAGCTACAGGTAGAAAGATCGCCACCTGCTTTCTACGTTTACTCTTTGCTTTTAGGACGGTGACTTCAGTGTCACTGCGAGTGGGACGCACTTTCGCTTCCCGGGACTCTGCATCCAGCGCCTGCCATCCCACGGCGGGCGGGCTGACGCCCTGTCTCCTCGGGAGGCCACCCAGCAGCCTGTGCCCCAGCCCTGAGATGCCACCCCCTCTGGAGAGGAGGCCTCCCCCAAGAGTGAGCAGGCACTGAGAGTGTGCGCTTCTCCTAAAGCTACTGGACTTTCACACTCCTCCCCAGCAGGGGTGAGAGTCTAGAGATTACACAGGGAAGACCCACTGTGTTCGCCTTACTTTCCTGCCCCTAGAACGGGAACCCTAAACCTGAAAAGGAAATTGTAAGTTCACGTGCAAGGAAAGAGAAAACCCTAACTGAGCAAAACAGGACAATGTCTTCGGTGGATTCTTGGTCTGAAACTACACTCAGGGAGACCTTCAGAGGCACAGCCTCATTTTAGAGAACCTGACCTGCAAGTGGGGTGGTAAAATCTTACAAAAGGGACACCTGCCCACGATGCTGAGATACCAAGCCCTTCTCCTCTCTGCTGTAAAGGCAGCACTCACACCACATCCAACCCCAAAGTGCTTGAACCTGCTCTGGAACATGTCAGGCTTTGCCACAGGAAAAGTGACCCCTGGTTTCCATGATAAGAGCATGGTGAACATAAATGTCTGCTATCAAATTCCGATCATATGGAAAATGACACGGTCAGGGGAGCCAGAGATCTACCATCTCAATACAGCACCCAGAATCCCTCACCAGGACATTCAGGCACAGGGGCTGCCTGGTGAACAAGTGTCACCCAGGCCAATGCTCCCCGGGGAGCCCCCAGACCCACTAGTCCTCCTACCTCACACCCTCCACCAAGGCTCGTTCCCTGCCCCCACCGCCACATCCACCCAGCAGGCACTTCCCTCTTCCCCACCCACAGCGTGTGGCCACCAGCCCACCCCCTCCCCAGAGCGGGGCACCCCTGGTTGGGGAGGGTTGCCTTCTAACGCAAGCACCAAAAATCACCCCTGAAAGTCCTGAAAGCCCGCGGGGGGCTCGGGCAGGGCCAGGTCCCCTGGGCAGCGACACTGGCGCTTGTCACCTAAACCCCAGGCCAAGGAGGGGGCTTGCCCTTGCAGGGGTCCAGTTCCAGAAATGCTCTTCTCAGAACCCTGGACTCACTCGGGGACTGAGAAGAGTGACAGTCCATCCCGAGGCCTGGACAGGGCAGGAGTCTCCCTCAGGCTTTCCCTGCCAGGAGGGCTCCTCCAGCGTCCCAGGGAGGCTGCTCCCCGATGACTCTTCCCCAAATACCCGCATTCGTGATCAAAACTCTCAGTAAAGGAACAGAAATGAAGTTCTTCAACTTGATAATCTATAAAAGACCAACAGCTAACATCATACTTCACGATGAGAAGCTCAAAGCTTTCCCACTAAGACCTGGTACAAGGCAAGAACGCTCCCCCTCACTACTGCTTTCAACCGCAAGTCCTCCTGACCAGTGCAAGAGAAGGAAAGGAAATAAAAGGTATGCAGAGACTGGGAAAGAAGACATAAAACTGTCTTTGTTCACAGATCACATGGTCACCTGCGCAGAGAATCCAAAAGAGCTCCTGGAACTAACAAACGGCCACAGCAAGGCTGCAGGACACAAGGTTAGTATATAAAATTCAACTGTGGGACTTCCCTGGCAGTCCAGTGGTTAAGACTCCACGCTTCCACTGCAGGGGGCACAGGTTCTATCCCCGGTCGAGGAACTAAGATCTCACATGTCGCGGGGCGCAACCAAGGGAAAAAAAAAAAAATTCAATTGCTTTCCTATAAACCAACAATGAATAAATGGAATTTCAAATTAAAAACACAATACCATTTACATTAGCACCCAAAAAGTGAAATACTTAGATATAAATCTAACATAATACGTACAATGATGAATTAAACCAAAGGAGAACTAAATCAATGAAGAGATATTCCACGTTCATGGATAGGAAGACTCAATACTGTCAAGATGTCAGTTCTTCCCAACTTGATCTGTAGATTCAACACATTCCCAATCAAAATCCCAGCACATTATTTCATGAGTATCAACACACTGATTCTAAGGTTCACACGGAGAGGAGGCGGGAGGCCCAGAACGGTCAACACAATACTGAAGGAGAACAACGTAGGAGGGGCTGTGACCACCCGACTTCAAGGCTTCCTGAAAAGCTACAGTAGGGCTGCCCTGGTGGCGCAGTGGTTGGGGCTCCGCCTGCCGACGCAGGGGACGCGGGTTCGTGCCCCGGTCCGGGAAGATCCCACGTGCCGCGGAGCGGCTGGGCCCGTGAGCCGTGGCCGCTGAGCCTGCGCGTCCGGAGCCTGTGCTCCGCAACGGGAGAGGCCACAAAAGATATCCTGGAGTGAGGCCAGCTACTCACAAAGCAAAACCAAAGAATAAAAACAGATACTGGTTTATGCGCTCAGTTCTGGAAGCCTGTGGAGTGCAAATTGTCATGAAGCCAATTTAATATAACTGCTTCCTTTATGCTGAAAGGATTCACTAGGGACCTCTCTGTTTCCATACAGGAAATAAAGCCTGTTGTGTCTGAACAAAAACTAAGATATATTTTTCTTTTTCTTTCTATAATGCAAAAAAAAAAAAAAAAAAAAAAAAAAAAAGCTATAGTAATGAAGACAGTGTGGTACTGGGGAAAGAATAGACACATAAATCAATGGAACAGAACAGAGAGCCCAGAAATAGACCCACACAAATATCATCAACTGATCTTGGACAAAGGGCCAAAAGCAATACAATGGAGCAAAGACAGTCTCTTCAACAAATGGTGCTGGAACCACTGGACACCCATCCACAAGCAAAAGA
This sequence comes from Lipotes vexillifer, assembly GCF_000442215.2. Lineage (NCBI taxonomy): Eukaryota > Metazoa > Chordata > Mammalia > Artiodactyla > Lipotidae > Lipotes > Lipotes vexillifer. Next base: position 1,743,025 of record NW_006789032.1, on the reverse strand, counting down.
TGAATCTAGACACAGACCTTACACCCTTCACGGGAATTAACTCAAAATGCATCACAGACCTAAATGTAAAGTGCAAACTATAAAACTCCAAGAAGATAACAGAGGAGAAAACCTAGATGACTTGGGTCTGGTGATGCCTTTTCAGATACAACACTAAAGGCACGATCCAAGGCTTCCCTGGTGGCGCAGTGGTTGAGAGTCTGCCTGCCAATGCAGGGGACACAGGTTCGGGCCCTGGTCTGGGAGGATCCCACATGCCGCGGAGCAACTGGGCCCGTGAGCCACAACTGCTGAGCCTGAGCGTCTGGAGCGTGGGCTCTGCAGAGAACAAGAGAGGCAGCGATGGTGAGAGGCCCACGCACCGCGATGAGGAGTGGCCCCCGCTTGCCACAGCTGGAGAAAGCCCTCGCACAGAAACGAAGACCCAACACAGCCATAAATAAATAAATAAATTTTAAAATAAATTTTAAAAAAAAGGCACGATCCATAAAAGAGAAAATTGATAGGCTGAACTTCGTTAAAACTAAAAACATCTGTACTACAAAAGACAACTTCAAGAGAATGAGAAGACAAGCCACAGACTGGGAGAAAATATTTGCAAAAGACATCTGATAAAGGACTGTTAATCAAAATACACAAAGAACTCTTAAAACTCAGTAAGAAAACAAACAACCCAACTGGAACTGGGCCAAAGACCTAAACAGGTATCTCAGCAAAGAAGACATACAGATGGCAAATAAGCACATGAAAAGATGCTTCCCGTCATATGTCACCAGGGAAGTGCAAATTAAAACAATGAGATACCACTACGTCACTCTCAGAATGGCCGAAATCCAGAACACCGACAACACCAAATGCTGGTGAGGATGTGGAGCAACGGGAACTCTCATTCACGGCTGGTGGGGATGTGAAATGCTGCAGCCATTTTGGAAGACAGTTTGACAGTTTCTTACAAAACGAATCATACTCTTACCATATGCTGCAGCAACTCTGCTCCTTGGTATTTATCCAAAGGAGCTGAAAACTCATGTCCACACAAAAACTTGCGCACAGATGTTTAAAGCAGCTTTATTCACAACTGTCAAAACTTGGAAGCAACCAAGATGTCCCTCAGCAGGTGAGTGGATAAATAAACTGCAGTATGCCCAGACAGTGGAATGTTATTCAGTGATAAAAGGAAATGAACTATCAAGCCATGAAAAGACATGGTGGAATCATAAGGGTATATTACTAAGTGAAAGAGGACAGTCAGAAAAAACTACAATACCGTATGATCCCAACTCTACGACACTCTGGAAAAGACGATGGAGACTGAAAAGATGAGTGGGTGCCAGGGGCTGGGGGAGGGAGGGATGAATAGGTGAAGCACAGAGAATTTTGAGGGTAGTAAAACTACTCTGTGTGATACTACAATGGTGGATACATGTCATTACACATTTGTCCAAACCCACAGAATGTACAACACCAAGAGTGAGCCCTGATGTAAACTGTGGACCCTGAGTGATGATAAGGTGTCAATGCAGGTTCATCAGTTGTAACAAATGCACCATCTGGTGGAGGGTGTGGATAATGGGGGAGGTTATGTATGTGTGGGGGCCAGGGGCATATAGGAAATCTCTATACTTTTCTCTTAACTTGTTGTGAAACTAAAAATGCTCTAAAAAACTTGTCTTTAAAAAAATCTGCTTTGGGGCTTCCCTGGTGGCGCAGTGGTTGGGAGTCCACCTGCCAATGCAGGGGACGCGGGTTCGTGCCCTGGTCCAGGAGGATCCCGCATGCCACAGAGCGGCTGGGCCCGTGAGCCATGGCTGCTGAGCCTGCGCGTCCAGAGCCTGTGCTCCGCAACGGGAGAGGCCACAACAGTGAGAGGCCCGCGTACCGCAAAAAAAAAAAAAAAAAAAAAAAAAAAAAATCTGCTTTGGGACTTGCCTGGTGGTCTAGTGGTTAAGAATCTGCCTTCCAATGCAGGGGACACGGGTTCGATCACTGGTCGGGGAACTAAGATCCCACATGCTTAGGGGCAACTGAGCCCTCGTGCCTCAACTAGAGAGCCCACGAGCTGCAACTACTGAGTCCACACGCCACAACGGGAGAGAAGCCTGCCCACCACAATGAAGAGCTCGCATCACAACAAAATATCCCGCACGCCGCAACTAAGACCCACTGCAGCCAAAGATAAATAAATATATTTCTTTTAATCTGCTTTTACTAGTACTTGGAGAGTCCAGGGAGGTGCCCCAAAACCCCCCTGAGAAGCAGCCTCTGGGTGGCTGTCTGACCGGTGGAACAATCTCCTCCCCCACCAAGACCCACTAAACCGAGAATAAATGAACCTAAGTGGTCCCAAGCCCCCAAGAGAAGGAGAGAATAGAAGGACGGGAGATTCCAGGAATTCCCTGGCAGTCCAGAGGTTAGGATGCGGGCTTCCACTGCCATGGACTTGGGTCCGATCCCTGGTCAGGAAACTAAGAACCAAGGAATGAAGGAGGAAAAGCAGACTCCAGGAGGAGGGGCAGGAAGGGGTCTGCCCAGCACTGCCCCCAAGGGCTCGGGGAGGGAGGTGCCTGCTGCAGGGACCACGAACAGGAACTGGGGGAGTCTGGGTAGCACAGCAGCCATGTGTCCAGGCTTTAAGCAGGAAAAACTCAGAGCCGGATTGTCCTTTCCTAAGACGCTGAGAACGTTCTGGCATCAAGAAGTCCCGCCTAGTCCCACCCGATCACCCAGAGACGAGGGGTGCCGGGGCACGAGCACGACCCCCACCCTGTTCATGCCATGCTCAGACAAGCCAGGACCACCAGACACTTCAGGAAAGGCTCCTGCAGGACAGGGGCGTGCACATCTGCTACAGGCCAGTCGCTGTCATGCGTGCTGAGGATCAGAGGGCTTCCTTTCTCACAAAGCAACTCAAGAGAGCTGGGGAGATGGGGCACCCACAACCAGGGAGAACGCACAACAGCAAACCACCCAGACACGACACAGTGCTCCCGACAAAGTAAAAGGAATTTCAGAAAGAGAGCACAGGCGTGAAATTACTAAGAAGAGGCGAAATGCCCACAGAAACAGCAGCACACTGTCCTCAACCTGGAGAACTGGAGCGTCCAGGGGCGCAGGCTCGACGGCAGGGCCGGGGGGCACCCACCCCAGGAGATCCGAGGTCCTGCGACCGGCACGGAGATGGCAACGCTGGGCTGAAGGTCCAGGCCCTCGGTGCGGCTGGGGCCCAGTGTGTCAGGGCCCCCGGGGCAGAGACAGGCGTGCTCGCCACAGCCTCCCACTGGAAGCTCCTGGAGAACGGCTCCAGCAGGATGTCAGCCCCCGGGCAGCGAGGTGGGGTGGGCACAGGGGACCCCAGGCGCCAGCCAGCGTGGCCTCTTCCCGCCGCGGGCTGCACCCCCCAGCCCCATGGGGCCGACCCACCCAGAGCAATGGTTTCCCCCTCCTGTTGAGCTCCGTTATCCGTGTCCTCCTTTCACTCTCAAAAAAGCTGCCACTGAGCAATCACTGACCCGTCAGCCCCGCGACCACCCTGGTAGACTCTGGGCACTCCCACTGCCCGGTTTCTCCCGGTGACCCAGTGCTTTGCCGCAGGCAGGCCACAGCACACACAGCCCCCCTCCCCGCCCCCCCATCCAGCCCAGCCCCTCCCACCTGTCTCCTGCACAGCTCTCCCCACTCTGCCCACACTGCCGCCCTGCACTGCAGCTCCTGACATGCTTCCCCACCCCAAGGGCCAGCTCCGCACCATCCTCAGCCTGCCCCCACACCGCCCTCCGGCTCAGTGTCCTCTGGCTCAGTGCCCGGCCCCCAGCAACCTCCTCCAGGGCCTGACCACACACCCTCCTTCACCCCGCTGCACTCTCCATCCCCAGGTACACATCCAGGAGCCACCTCGAACCCCAGGGTCCGCAGGCGCACCAACAGCTCAGGGTGACTTGGACACGTGTGACAGCCCGACGTGATACAGTGGGCCAAAATATGTTAAAATTATGACTTTCATCTTGTTGTACGCTCATGTTTTTTGTCCTTTTTAACTGCTACTGGATACTGAACTTTCTGTGTGGCTCACGTCACGTTTCCACTGGAGAGCCGTGCTCTAAAATCTCCCATCTTTCAGAAACAAGCCCAGAAACAACCAAAGAGACTGAGACTCCTGAGACTCCACTTGCATGCCCCCCACCGACAGTCCCCAAGCACTGTCCTGACACCCCAAGGGCCCTTCTCACCTTCCCCCAGGCTGGTCCGTTCCAGTCACCAGCCTCCAGGGCCCAACCCAAGGGCAGCTCCAGCTTCACCTCCCTGCCAGGTGAAGACACTCACCTCCTTAACACACTCCTGACCCCACACCCGCCGCCCCGCCCCTCCCCGCCCCGAGGGCCCCCTGCTTCCCCTATGTCCTCTGCAGCATCCTTTGCTGCATCCGCCTGTTCCACCTCCAGGTGTCAGAAGGTCTCAGAACACATCTGTGGGCGCTTCTTTCCTCCCTGGCTATCCTACCCGCCCCCCAAACCAGGCGAGCACACCGACCCCCTGGTCTAAAGTACCATCCCTCTTTCAGGGACCCTCCCTTCCAGGTCCCCAGCCCTGAACCCACTTCTGAATTTGACTCACATCTCAATTCCCGCCGACACTCACTTGGGCATCTAGTGGTCAACCCGAACTCAAGCGTCTAGAACCAAGTACGTGAGTTTTCATAAGCAAATAACTGGCCTGTGCTCAGCATATCCCACACATCGCTGGGAAGTGGCAATACTTCCTGGGCTGGCGATTCCTCCCACAACAGGACTGTGCCCCCGGCTCCCCCACTGGACACCCCAGCAAGGTGAGCAGGGCTGAAGAAGCTGTGGGGTCCCCAGGTGACAAAGGACCGCCCGCCCTACAGGAGGACGACTCCTGCACCGCGACACACGAGGCCCCAGAAGACGGCCCACAGCACGGCTCTCTCTGCAAAGTTATGGCAAAACCAGACACACGGGTCAGGAAAGACGCCACGAGCAGGTAGGAAGGGGAAACGAGGGTGTGGTGGCCACGAGTGGGGACAACGGCTGCCGCGGCTGGAGAGGTGGGGGCCAGACAGTCACGTGGGAGGTGTGCAGGTACCCAGCTCTGCTGCCAGGGGTGTCACGGGTGCTTTATTAAACTGTTACATGACCAGAGACCATGACTAATTCACGTCTACACATCTCAGATCCAAACACACTTATCCTGTCCTCCGCTGGTCTCCACCTCCACCAACGGCTTCCTAAAGTCTCGGCCTGTCTACCGAGCGGACAGACCACAAACACCCCCAGGCCTCCTTGACTCAGCGGCGAGCACGTACGCCACGCGAGCGCCACGCTGACACCGAGGTCAAAGAGGAGCGACGCACAAGCCACGCTCCCTGCCCTCGGGTGTCCCTGATTTGCTGACGAGACCACAGTCAAAACCAACTGGTAACCCACAGGAAGCCCCACCTGTACGGGCTCAGAGCCACCTGCCCCGCTGCTGGGACCCACGGAGACAGGCCTCAGTGAGAGACACGCGAGACATGCAGTCCTGAAAAAGGGCCTGCTCTGCCTTGGGGGCCACAGACGCCAGGGTCCAGGAGCAGCACAGGAGCTGGTGCCTGATGACAGGCAGAAGCGTCTGGAGAGTGATGTTCTCGGCAAAACGAAGAGGGGCCGTGACGTACGGCTGTGACGCGGGCGCTGACTGCTGAGGAAGAAGGCAGGCAGGGCTTCCCTGGGGGCGCAGGGGTTAAGAACCCGCCTGCCAATGCAGGGGACACGGGTTCGAGTCCTGGTCCGGGAAGATCCCACATGCCACAGAGCAACTAAGCCCGTGCGCCACAACTACTGAGCATGTGCTCTGGAGCCCGCGAGCCACAACTACTGAGTCCACATGCCACAACTACTGAGCCTGCGCTCTAGAGCCCGTGAGCCACAACTACTGAGCCCACATGCCACAACTACTGAGCCTGTGCTCTAGAGCCCACGTGCCACAACTACTGAAGTCCACACACCTAGAGCCCGTGCTCCTCAACAAGAGGAGCCACCGCAACGAGAAGCCCACACACCGCAATGAAGAGTAGCCCCCGCTCAGCGCAACTAGAGAAAGCCCGCGCATGAAGGAACACACGGCACAACACAGGTGGGAACACAGATCCGAGTGGTGTCCCTGCACAGCCACGAAAGTGGGCTCACACCGGGCCCCATCCCACCCCACCTGCTTCCTGCACACGGTGTACTCCTGCCGTCCGGCCGTGCTGACCCAGAGAATGGAGCCCAGATACTCTCCACCTGCTCTGCCCGTGCCCACGCATCCCTGCACTCACCTGTCCCACCCTACTAAGGCTAGACCGGAGACACAACACTTGTCTCTAGGGAAGCAGGTCCCCAGCAGGTCGGCAGTCCACACCCACACCAGGAGACTCTGCTGGCGGCCCCGAGGTCGCCAAGCCAACAGCACCCCCAAGCGCAGCCTCAGAGCCCCCTGCGGAGGCGTGTTTGCAAAGCCCCCACAGCTCCAGGACCAGGACGCTAGGCGGCACCAGGCAGCGGTTTCCCAACTGCTCAGCGTGGAAGGGAAGCAGGGGTCAGTCCACAAGGGCCCAGGCCAGGCACCGAGGCCCAGAGCAGCCGGGAGCCTTGCCTAGACCCGCACGATCACTGACAAGCTCTGGCTCAGGGCTCTCTGCCGGCCTCCCCGTGGCCCAGCTGTAGGCTATCTTTACCACGTCACCCGAGGACTTCCAAAGTGAGCATTCTGAACTGAGTTTCTTAAACTGCCAAACACATAACTAAGCGGCACCAGACCTGGCTTGTTATCTAATCAGTCCAAAGCAGCAGAGAAAACTCTGGAGCCTCCAGAACCGAATATAACAGACAGAACCTCTATTTTGAGAAATTACACCAGGGGAGGGACTGACTAATAACACTGCATCTCGGAAATGACGTAACACTCAGCCCACTCCTGCCCTCACGCGCTGACCTACAGTGGTTCCGCAACGCGACCCCGTCAGAAAGGCACTCCCTGGGGACAGGGCCACACCGCCTCAGCACAAGGTCGGACCTGGACCTGGTGCTCAGTTAGTGCCTGCTGAGCGACGAGTGCCCTGGCCTGCGGGGCCACGAGTAGGGCTGCTGACTGCCCACCAAGACAGCCCCCGGACACAGGCTGAAGGAGCCCACGGCCCCTGCCATCAGGAGAAAGGTCCCGGGCCTCAAGGCCAGGGTGCCTCCTGACCGCTCACCCTTTCCAGCCGGCAAGGTGGCCGCGACCGGAGCACCTGCGGCCCGTGCAGAGAAGAGCCCGCAGGCGCAGTGAGGGGCCTTTCCAAGCCGGGACCGCAGAGCACAGTTGCTGCCACCCCGAGAAGCCCGCGGCCCAGGCACTCCACACACACCCTCCCGCACCTGCGTCTCCAATACGGGTGGCGGGCACACTCACCCTGGGAACAGCCTCTCGCCATATGGATTTTCCCCGTGAAAAGCCTGGTCCCTGTGCATCAGCTGTTTCAAGTCGGCACAGCCATGAGGGGTGCACAGGAAGGAGCAGGCACCCTGGAGGCCCAGCCGGCCGGCCTCTCTCTGGGCCCAGCCCCTCGGTAACTGGCCACCGGGTCCCTGAAAAGCCACTCACCTCCAGTCTCAGCATCTTCATCAGGGGAGGTCATCTTCACAGGACCGACTGGATCCAGAAACCTACAGACCCCTGCATCCCTCCATCTGCACATGGCAGAAAGTCGAGGACTGCAAATCACCTGAGTTCATTAACTCACGCACCGTGTCGAAAGTAATGATGTTCATTCTAAGCCATTTTCATAAATAAAACGGCGAAGAGGCCAGGGGATAGCACTCCCTCAATGACAAACGTCCGACATCACAAAACACTCTTAAAACAGGGCCACCCTTTCCTCCTGACCCTCTGCCCGCCCCAACTCCGCTCCAGCAGGGGGCTGCCCACTCCCCACCTTCTCCGAGGAGGCAGCCCTCACTCGCTGGGTCTATGCTGAGGCTCCCTTGGGGGTGACCGTCCACAACCAAAAATCCCATCGAATGTCATGACTCCCGAATTCTGACCTCTTCCAACCTCTCTCACAAGCTCCTGCCTTATATTTAACTACCCACCTCTGATGTCTCCTCTGGGAATAGGCATCTCAAACTTAACGTGTCCAACACACACATCTGTCCCCACCCTCACTGCCCACCCAGGGAACGTTCCACCTTCTTCCTTGTCATTGTGGTCCCGAATCTCAGTCCCTCTGGGACTCCCTGGCCTTGAGCCTATCAGCAAGTCCACAGCGCTCCACCCTACGCCGCCATCCCAGGCCCGGCTACCTGCCCCCGCCTGGACGCTGCCCGTCCTGCCCTGGCCACCTCACCCCTGCATTCCACAGGCCACAGACACAAAGTGCTCTCACAACACAGTTCGGATTCTACCGCTGCGCTGCCGAAAACCCTCCAAAGCCTTCCTAGCGCACCTGGAATAAATTCAAACCCCCAGCACACCTGGCTACATGGCTCTTTAGCCAGCCAGCCCCCACCCATCCCCTGTGTCTCCCCCGACCCCCGCTCGCCCACTCCGGCCCAGGACCCTCTCCCTGACCTGCCCTCGGGCCCCTGCACTGGCTCCCTCCTCTGCCTGAACCCAGGTCCCAGGCGGCACGTGGCTCCTTTCTCATCACCCAGGTCTCACTCGCCTGCTCGGAAGGCCTTCCCGGCCGGCAGCACCTTCTGGTCCCTCGTCCACTCCTCCGTCAACTTAGGGTGAGAAACCCTGCCGGGTCTCCGCTTGTTTGTTCGCTGCCTGCTGCCCAGCACGACGAAGCACCCTGACAGCAGGGGCTCTGTGGAACTGGGGGCCCCCAGCTTGGACCCCGGCACCACAGCAGCCTGGCTCACTGGCTTAGTCCACACCTGGAAAGCATGAGTGTGATCGGGCCGCCCTCTCCATCAACACCTCCACCAACCAAGGGGTTTAATTAACCTCACTTGGTTGAAAAAAATGTGATGTAAAACTAGATACAACTGTCTAAAGAAAGAAGTCTTTAGAACGCTATCGATTTCTAAAGAGTAGTATTTTGGCCACGTTTCTAAAAACCATGGTTTCAAAAGCGTAAGTGGTCGAGCTCTTCAGAAGACAATCTTTATCAAAGACCTGAAAGTGCTCAGCCCAGCAGACGCACACAGAGTGGACACAAGGACAGCCACCTAAGGGTCATTCATGACAGACCAGTGGACATCAGCACAGCAGCCTGTCACAGGGGCCTGCGACAAAGTGTCGGCCCGAGGCAGTGGGGGACCAGGCGGACAAAGGGAACTTCAAAGATCACTGAGGGGTGGGAGCTGCACTCAAAACTCACACAGGAGAAGGCGGGCCACAGGGCCCCTCTCTTTCCAAACTTCCTAAAGGAATAAATCTAATTTTATGATCAGAAAAAACAGGTGAGGAAAGGAGTCATTTTCAAGTGACTAATGATTTTAATAACACAGTTACATTCTGAAAATCAATCAAGAATGCTTTCCTTTTTAATTCTTCAAATAACTGTCGTGATCCTTAAGATGCTACTATTTTGCAGCATCTTTACAGATCAAGCAGGCATGCATCAGGCCTGTCTCTTATGTGCTGGGCTCACTACCACCCAGCGTCCATCTGCATAAACCTTATGAAGGTGAGCTCCCCTGTGAGAGGTGTAAAAAACTCCTTCAAACTCCTTTCCTGAGCAGCTGTCCACGCTCTTCGGCACAAAGTCTCAGAGTGGAGAACCCGCCTTCTCACCTTCTCCCCGCAATGCTGAGACACGGCCGTGTGAGCCGTGTGCGCTTGCCCGCGCCCCGCCGAAGCTCATAGGCTCCTCGCTGACCCCACAAGCCTCTCTGCCCTCTGTGGAGCATCCAGCCAACACGTGCCACTCCGACCAGCGGACACACACCTGGCAAGCTGCACCCAGCACTGGGGAGGAGGGCTTAGGTCTCCTGGCTACTAGAGCCCCGCCCTGTCCCCTTGGTGTCTACTCAGACCACTGACCACCCCCCCCAAAACAAGCCACTTGAGAACTAGAACCTTCTTACCGCTTGCCCCTAAGTTCTAAAATATGACATCCAATTTGATACGGTCGTAAGAACCGTTTTAGGATTTCCCCAACCTCTGGAGCTAGAGAACAGTCGGAAACAAGCCTGGGAGGATACCAGTTCCCCAGTGTCAGCGCGGATATCCCGCGTCCTCCTCTTCCCCTGGTCACACGTCTCCCGAGTTTGGGCTCAAAATCAGCGTGCATGTCCCTTCCTCCCAGGCCACGTGGAAGAGGCAGAAAGTTCCCATCCACGCTCTAACTTCAGGAGGGAAGGACAAAAGTCCAACTCAGCTTCACAGGGCTGCAGAGGGGCTCTGCACTCACAGGCCCTGCTTCAAACCCCGCTCACGATGCCCACGCCAGGAGGGTGGGGAGCTCCCCCGGCCTCCATCCACGGCCTCCATCCATGCCCATGCAGCAGCACGGACAGGCAGGCAGCCAGACAAGGAAGCCGGACAAACAGGGGCGACATCTATGCACTTCTCAAATGGGGGCGGGGGAGGAATCTGAATTGTGGACATTTTTTGTATCTCTTTGTTTACTAAAGGTTTTAATTCCTTGGTGCAGCTATTCGAGGATATATAAAATTCAAAATTTTTAAGACTTCCCTGGTGGCGCAGTGGTTAAGAATCCACCTGCCAATGCAGGGGACACGGGTTCGAGCCCTGGTCCGTGAAGACCCCACATGCCGCGGAGCAACTAAGCCCGTGTGCCACAACTACTGGGCCTGCGCTCTAGAGCCCGTGAGCCACAACAACTGAGCCCATGTGCTGCAACTACTGAAGCCCGCGTGCCTAGAGCCCATGCTCCGCAACGAGAAGCCACCGCAGTGAGAAGCCCACGCACCGCAACAGAGTAGCCCCCGCTCGCCGCAACTAGAGAAAGCCCGCGCGCAGCAACGAAGACCCAATGCAGCCAAAAATAAATAAGTTTATTTTTAAAATTTCAAACTTTCTCATTCAAAGCGTGCATAGCCCTACCCTAGAAATATAAAGTTCCCAATTTTCAATCATGACTTTATAGCACTTGCTCTACCTCACAGAGCGTTAAAGAGCAATTATTCTAAGAAAGAAGCTCTGAAGTGCGTGCGTTTGTAATTTACAGGCCAGGAGCCAGGGTCCCCTCAGGCCCAGCAAGAAACAACACAGTTCAGTCACCTGCCAGGCGCACAGCACCCAGGACAGAGGGTCCTGCTGCAAACAGCTCCCCTCTCCTTTGGTTTTCTTACTTAGTTCGACTGTTTTATTTACTATCAAAGGCCTGATTAAATAAAAGGCTGCCAATCTCCAGCCTGAGACAAATTTCAGAGGTGAGAGCTCTGAACGGTGACTGAATCAATCAAGACAATCAAGAAAATCTGAGTCTCCTGCTTGCTATCAACACGAAGACAAGGAAAAGTGCTTCTGAGACCTATGCAAATTACCCCAAATCTCAGGCAAGTTTCTCCAGAGTCCTTCAAAATCTCTGCTTCAAGATTTTCAAAAACGGTTTTAATTATGTTTTGATCAACTCACGTACGACTAGTGATTTATGAAAAAGCTTTCTTAAAAGGTATCATTTAAGATGAGGAAAGCTTACACTTACACTGAAACGGGCTCGGGAAGCATGTCAGGAGCCACCGGCATCTCATTACGACTTCAAGGAAACAGGTGCGCCGCTGCTCTCTCCACTGAGCCGCTCCAGTTCCCATCAAACACCACTGCGGGGGTGGGGGGTGGGGGGCAGCGCCCAGAGCCCAGGCTCCACCCCACAGGCTGGGGGGGCGAGACAGCCGCCCCCTAGCCAGGAGACCACTTTCCCAACTGCCTCCTTCCAGAGCCCTCGCAAATAAGGACGCACCCCTCACGCAGTGGTACTCAGAAAGTTGTCTCTTCAAACTCTGGTGATTCCGCCACAAGGGCAGGGCCCACTGCCCTGGAGCGCAGTGAGAAGAGACACCCCGGAAGGGCCTGAGGGACCCCTTTCCTGGCTGTTGCTAAAACGTGAAAACCACCAGCTCCGAAAGACACCCACCTATGTGTGCAACATCATCCTGACCAGTCCACGTCACCAAGACGGCTACGTCCACCCTAAAGACGATGGGGACAGCCAGGTTCCAAGGTGGGACAGAGAACAAGGAAGAGTCACCGCCTGCTTGCCCACCACGGGCCTCGCCTCCAAGCCGGCGGTGTGGAAACAAACTCAGAGACACCAGCTCTGCTACGCTAAGCAGAGCTGCCCAGTGCTGGCCGGGTACAGCTCCCCAAAAGTTTTTTGTTTTTTTCAAATGTCACTGTTATCTAAGGATGTCAAGAGAAAGACTCAGTGAAGGCCTCTGGCCTAAAGTGAGCCCCCTGCCCAGGTCCACTCTCTCTGCAGACAGCTGCACCCCCTTGTCCCCCATGGCTTCCAGGACATGTCCCCCAGGTCTATGGCCCACCTGTGATGACAACCTCAGCAACTTTCTCACAGAACCAGAGCTGGCCACCACACCAGGCTCCCTGGTCACTGAGAACCTGTCCAATCTGGGCATGGTTCTGACGAGAATAAAACTGTGTTTTAGACTTTGCTACATCCACAGCAACATACTGCTTGGAAACCAGTGAGAAACATAATGGAGCTGAGACAGCATGTGAATAAACGCTACTTGACAGTGGTGCGCACCGCTCCTCCCAACGCAATCTCACAGCGCTTCACAAAATGGTCAAGCTCGCTTTCCACCTGGGGAAACTGAGACTCCAAAGAACCATATATTCTGTCCCAGGTCAAGAGTGCCCTCAAGTAACAAAATCTAAACTTCTAAGAACATCCCTTGTGCCAAAGCACTTCTGCCAAAGTCGGCCACCAGACGTCCAGAGCCCAAATCTCTGGGGCTGCCACCCGGCTCAGGATCAGCCTTCCCAGAACTCAACCCGGTCCACACAGCACCGTCTGCTACCCTGGACTTTTTCCCCTTTCTCCACCATCCAATAATTCTATTCACCAAGGACGGGAACCCCTGCGCTAGACCTCAGCAGCCTCAGGAGTGTTCCTCTTAAGCCACCAGCCCCATGCAAACATTCCCAAAGCCCAGGTATGGAGGAAAGGTGTTCTATCCCGGAATGAGAACTGACACTTCAGCCAAACCTTAGACCCACAGGAGAACAAATTCTCTGTGAAAGCAGAACAGACAGACATACACTGCTGAAAATACAAGAAAAAATAACCTTTAGAAATAAGCATCTCTAGCGTAACACCTATCTCAAAAGATCTCTTGAAACCATTTGCACACACGCCAATTTTGGTGTCGTATCACTTTTCTCTCCTTTCAACTATAATAATGATGTTACTTCGACGTTATGACTATTCTAAGCTGTACAGAACTAACTAGTGCTTTTCACTGTTCTTGGGTCCACTGCCTTTGCTGCAACAATCTCTCTGAAGGCTATGTGTTCTTAATATTCCCCACAGCAGATAAAACTGAAACTCTGGTACCCTTAAGTGAGTAAATTAATTACAATAACATCCACGTCTCTTTACAAAACTGTCCTGACAAGGAATATCGAGACTGAGTTTACTGAAACCAAGTTCAACACGCGCTCACGGTGGCTGTGAGGATGAAACATGCAAGGCCTGACTGGCCCTCAGGGACTCGGTGAAACCTCTGTCCCTCTGTTTCCCCCCTTGGACTCTGACCTACAGGGAGGGAAGGCACTGGGAGGGGCAGGCCTCTCTCACCCACACTCCAACTGCCAACAGTCTGTTACTTCACTTGACACCTAAGTGTAGCTTTGAAAACCCTGCCCACCCCTAATGCCTGAGTACTAACAAGAATGAGTTATCATCCAAGCAACAGTTATTTTTACAAGTTAGTTCCACCTCCACTTTGTACATTTTTATGATGAAAAATTTCAATGAAAAGGAAACATCAAACAGAATTTAATATTTTCTGATTGACCAATTATACGAGGTAACTAGAATATTCGTAATCTGTCACTTTGACTTAAAGAACTGATTTGTGCTATTCCAAAGAAGACGCTTTGCCGCGGGGCACTGGTAGTAACTTTAACTATACTTTTTGTGTTTCTTCTGTCATTAGGGTGAAGGAGCAGAATTAATCAGCGCTCCAAACCAGGAGATCAACTGTCGGGGGAGGGGAGCATGAAGAGATGAATGCGAATCTTTTATTTTCTAGAAAGCACTTGGCCCCTTTAAAGCACAGCTCTCAGCATTTGTCACCCAAATGTCAACATGAGCTGTTCTCTGCTCTCACACGTGGGACTAATGCAAAGACTCGTGAGAACTCATGCAAAGAGTCAGCGCTTTTACAATTTTCTTCAAGGAGTCGCCTACTTGTCACATGCAGACATCCCTAACACACCGCTAGCACAGGAGATGAAAGGGAGTCCAGGGTCAATCACAACGAAGATGACAGAGGTGCCCTTTCCAAACCACAGCTTCCTCCCCCCAGAAGAAATAAGGTAGCGAAGGCTTCACCTACGCAGAGGCCCAGACCAAGGGGATCCAGTCAACCCCAAACGGCCACACCTACAGGCACCATCCGGGCAGGCCGGGGCGGGGGGGGG
>NW_006789032.1:1727839-1728417 GCF_000442215.2 Lipotes vexillifer | reverse complement strand
GATCTCTCCGCCCCGCCCTGGGAGCCAGGCACAGCGCGCCAGTCTCGCAAAATTTACTGACGAGCTCACACCAGTTTTCAATAACAAAAGTGCAGTGCACGGAACCGGCCTTGCTAGGAGCGAGGAAGGTGCCGAGGACCACTGAGGAGGTATTTTAATAAGTAGGTAAAAAGTATTTTGACATTTTCCATAACGTGCTACAATCACGAATTCTCTTCTTTAAACGTTACTGAAGATCAAACATATCTTCCACTAAAAGGTCAAAAGACACATAATGAGCAAAACACAACCTTTAATAAAACCCTCCTACAAACTCAAAAACAAACAACCTGTGCTATAAGGGGCAGCCCGCACACCTCAAGTAACTTCACACACACACACACACACACACACACACACACACACACACACCCCTCCCCTCACAGCAGGGGGGCGCCCACAACCACCCCAAAACATTGCTCTTGGCTGGAACCTCCCCTCCTCCCACCCGTGTGGCATCAGGTCCCCGCCAGACTTCAGCACGGCTCCAAAGCTCACAGCACTTTGACAGCAAAACCTTCCTACCAAGACGCTGAAAT
>NW_006789032.1:1726340-1727829 GCF_000442215.2 Lipotes vexillifer | reverse complement strand
CCGCTCTTTTCAGAAAGCATGGGGGACACAGGCACAGGAGGCGCTGTTTCCACTACTCCTGCGCGGCGGCACACGTTCCTACACGGCAGGGGAGGAGCGCCCCGAGTCCGCGCAGGCGAGGCGGAGGGCATGGGAGGGAAGACAGGGAGCCTCCAGTGCCCGAGTTTCCCTGCCCAGGAAGCCCGAAACAAAGCAGCGGGACACGTAATGCCGTGGGGGACCTAAAGAGCTGCCGAGATGACGGCAGATGGAGCGTGGGGTCAAGGAGGCTCGCGGTCCTCCTGCACCGTCTGTACCTCCGAGGGACCCGCTGAGGGGAGAGCACGTGCCCACCGCTGACTAAACTGGTAATAATCAAAGTAACCGGCGTCCTCTAAGTGAGGACACCGTGCAGAACGACACCGTGCCTACGAGGAGTGCTGAAACACGGCTGCAGAGCAGGCGTGAGGCAAGGGCTCCGACCAGGAAGGCTGTGTGCCCCGCGACTCCTCCAGGCTCACCTGGGAACTCTGCCATCCTGGTGTCAGCAGGGCAGCGAAAGCTTTCCGTGCAGCCTTGCCCAGCCCCGTGGAGGGGGCGTCACTCCGCTGACCTCACCAGGAAAGGGGGGTCCCTAGCCCACCGGCAGGGGACACCAATCACAGCCCAGCACAATAAACGAGCAGGAGAGTTCAATGAGGACACAGACCACATGCCTGATCCCAGAAATCAGAGAGGGAAGTGCCAAGCATGGGAAAGCCAAGGGCCCAGGCTGAATAACCCAGTAAGTTGTCCCCGGAGCACCAGCTGCTACTGCTCTCCACCGTGCAGGGACTGGGCAGGGGCACACAGGGCCAGGAAGGGAGCAAAGGACCCACTCGCTGGACTGGCAGTCCTGGCAGAGAAGCTCTGCAACGCAAAGGACTAAGCTGGAGCCAAGCACTGCACCAGGTAGGAGGCCCCCACTGCCACATCACACACACACTCCCGCACACACACTCGCATGCCCAGGACCGTCCCGCGCCGGGGCAGAGGCGCACCCCCGCTCGCAGCAGGCCCACGCAGGGCCCATGACCTCCGCATCCTGCCAGCCCGACAACTTCCTGGACGCCCAGCTGCGGGGCACGAACGCACTCGCCCGGCGGCGCGGCCACTCACCTGGGGGCAGCTGGAAGTTCTGGATGTTGGTCGGGTTCTGCGGCGGCTGCGGCAGGCGTGGAGCGAGGACCGTGGGCGTCAGCGTAGCCCGGATCCCGCCGGTGGTGGCCGAGGGCGTCCTGGGCAGGCTCTGGGTCACCGCGCTGGTCGAGCCCTTGGGCAGCCCGGTGGGGGTACCGGGGGCCGGCGGTGGGAGGCCGGCGGCGGCGGCGGCAGGCAGAGCCCCTTGCATAGTTGGCCCGAGGATCATGCCGGCCCCCGCGCCGGCCGGGCAGCTGGCCGCCAGGGTCTGCGGCGGCGGGGGCGCCGGCTGCAGCGCGGTCTTGGGCGAGTCGGCCTTGACCACCTGCGC